>NC_071097.1:17393601-17693601 GCF_027358695.1 Spea bombifrons | reverse complement strand
CATTAAAACCAAAGGGGGGCCTGGCTGGGGCATCAATACACAAAAAAACAAACCAGTGTGGAAAGCATTTGTTATGCTTTGTGTAGATTAACCCGTACTGATGCGGGTGTCGGTGTGGCAGAGCCCATCCTGGTTTGTGTGTTTGGGTGTCGATATGGCAGAGCCTGTCCTGGTGTGTGTGTGTTTGGCTATCGGTGTGGCAGAGCCTGTCCTGATGTGTGTTTGGGTGTCAGTGTGGCAGAGCCTTTCCTGGTGTGTGTTTGGGTGTCGATGTGGCAGAGCTTGTCCTGGTGTGTGTTTGGGTGTCGGTGTGGCAGAGCCTGTCCTGGTGTGTGTTTGGGTATCAGGGGGCCAAAACTGCCCTGGTGTGTGTGTTTGGCTGTCGGTGTGGCAGAGCCTGTCCTGGTGTGTGTGTGTGTGTGTGTGTGTCTTTGGGTGTCGGTGTGGCAGAGCCTGTCCTGGTGTGTGTGTTTGGTTGTGGCAGAGCCTGTCTTGGTGTGTGTGTTTGGGTGTCGGTGTGGCAGAGCCTGTCCTGGTGTGTGTTTGGGTGTCTGTATGGCAGAGCCTGTCCTGGTGTGTGTGTGTGTGTGTGTGTTTGGGTGTCGGTGTGGCAGAGCCTGTCCTAGTGTGTGTGTTTGGGTCTCTGTATGGCAGAGCCTGTCCTGGTGTATGTGTATTTGGCCATCTGTTTCCTGGCACTTTACTTTCTGTAGGAATAAATTGAACAGATTTAATTTTTACTTTTCCAGAGATAAAATGCTCTCCTGAATTTGTAGTCACTTCAGAGGACAAAACTTTCGAGGCCCAAAAATCAGTGAGAGGAAAAGTAAAGGTTTTGTGTTATTTATTGCAATCTGCATTTCTTGTTAAAAAGAATTAGTGGCACTAAATTGTGCTGATGTACATCCAATCCCATCACATTACATCAATATGCATTAGAAAATCAGGAAAAGATGGTCATGGATGGTGGGCTGATTCGGTAGCGAAACGGGCCACTTGACTAGACTTGCCCCCCAGCCCTCCCCTGGGGGGAAATACTTCCATTAAGAAGATGCCTCTTTCTGGGCCCATTTAAAACAGAAAGATTTGATTAAAAGAAATTCATCAGGCACTTGAAAAACTTCAAATTTGGGAAGTATTAATGTTAGCAAAAGAAAGTGAAAATCAGCAAGATGTCCCAGAACAGGAACCAAATGATTCCACACATTTATGTCAGTAATGTTTCATTTGATTTGTTCTTTAAAAAAGTTTCATAGTTTTGTGAAAAGGTATTATTTTGCTTATTTACCTTATACTCTTCTCATTACTACACTAATAATAAAATAATCATTAAAAAAAGATTTTCTGCGTCTCGTCTTATGTTGGAGGGACTAGGGTAAATCTTCACCGGGGCTAAGCTTGGAATCAACATAGCACAAAAGCATTAAGAGTTGTATTTCAACAATGTGAAGAGATTTAAACATTAATTGAACTTAAGCTTAAGCTTGTAGGGTCCTCTCACGAGCCACAGCCAGCAGAACGAGGACATGCGAACTGCAATCCTTTACCAATATTGTTTGCTGATTTGGGACCTACTAAGTATTATGTCATATTTGTGTAGAGTTCAAACATTCATTTTGTGTAAAATGAACGTAACTCCATAAAATAAATGTTATATGAAACTATCATACCCAGGAGCTGTTTTCTGTGTACGTAACTTAATATAGTCTAGGCTAAATATATGCAGGTTATATGATCATTGGTTTTGTTTTACAAGGAATGAAGTAGAGCACACCTTTCAGTGTATAAATACTGTACATGCTTTCTTTTCTGTATTTCCATAGCAGTTACACAAATTTTTGAGTTGCATGTGTTCATGGATTATGCATACTGTAGATGTATATCAGCATTGTAAATTCATTGATAATACCCAAATCTATATCAGTATCATCAGTTCATTGATAATACACACATCTATTTTAATAGCATCTATTCAGTGATAATACCCAAATCTCTACCCAGTAGTATCTAACCACTGATAATATTCAAATAGATTACTCTTTCACTGACTACTCATTCCCTCTTTATCTTGCACTACTCACTGTCCTCTTGGGCATCTCATGGGTGTTGTTCTTCAATATAACATTAAACCAACTCTTATAATTGCGTATCTTCATTACTATGGTTACCTTGATCTAGATAGTGACTTATTAATGTATATATTTTATGTACCGGTATTTATTTCATCACCCAATTTTTCCCCAAAACTCTTCCACCTCTCCCATATATTTTCCTCTCTTTTTTTACCTCCCACCTACTTGTCCCTTCTCTCCTTTAGTTCACTTGACTAGCAATTTCCCCTCTCTACTTCCTTTTGGCCATTGGCTTCTAGTCACCCTCTTCTAGTCACCCTTCTAGTATCTCTTATTCCTCATCCCCCTTCTTTATATTTGCTATATTGTTATTCCCTTACTATCTTTTTCTATACACAAAGCGGACACCTACGGCTCACTTTCAGCAGATACTTGCTGGAACATGCTACCAACTTCTGGCACTAAAACAGAAGAAATTGGGAAGCATAACATCTCATGTAGATTGTATGGCACATCCACTGGTTTATGCTAGAGTAGCCTGTTGTTCAATTAGCCCCTGTTTTAAAGAGACACTCCAACCACTCTAGTGTTCTACAAAATCCTCACATATGAATTTGCCTCTTTCCCCGTTCCTCAGCAACTAGCCTTGCAGCATATGTGTTTGCCCTCTTGTTTGCCACCAATTGTCACTTACGCGATTAATTTTACTTGCGGAAGCAATACTAGCTAACAAACAAGCTTTAATTGACTGAGTTACAAAAATTGGATTGGCACAAAAATTGCTACTGAAAATATATTCTATGGATTAAGGGAAGAGAATGAAGGTATACATTTCTTGCACCTTTTGAGCCCCCCAAATTATACCTCTTGTTTTGAATTCCTTCAGCCATCAGAATGCTAAACACCCTCTGGCAACTCACTAATGGAGGCCTGCTTTATGTTTTTGTAAGCTTCAAGTGTTTTAATGTAAACAAAATACTATACAAAATTGGAGATCCAAACTCAATTAAATGATGGCATAATATGACAGGGCATGAAACCTGGACCACTAGTGGGACAATAATGATTATAAGGATACAGTGCAACCATTGGGGGATAAACAACACAGGAATTTAACCGGACCTGTATAGGTTTGTATTCTAGCATGCAGGAAAGAAATAGGTAAAAGTGCTTTCTTTTACCGAGGTCAGTAACTTTACATCGAGAGAAAACTTTGTATGAAAAATCACCATGTACCTCTTTTAAATTGTGAAAGCTTAACTTAATTTGTTTAAATTTTCTGTACTGCAGTGTTTTTTTTCAAATGGAACACTCAACAAACAAGTAAAAGTAGTATGAATTTAGGCATTTTATTTTATAGGGGTTTATTTGCAGTTTTCCACTCTTAATTTTTAAAGTCACCTTCAATTGGAGCTCTGGAAACATTTGAATATGTATTTAGATGGTAGAAAGTGGAAAACAGTAAAAAGACAGAATATTTAAACAAAGTATTTCAAGTGTGGTGTCTTATACTCTCTAAGAGTTCTCTAATATATTAACTTGAAACTTTATTAACCATTTACAAATTATTGATCAAATATGATAACCCCAAGCTGTTTGAATCTCTAAACAGGGTAGGGTTAAAATTCCAAATACTTTGTTACAAACCTACTTCATGTAAATTATATTAGTAGTACAAATTACAATGCAGTGAATGTAATCTTCTAACAGCTTGAAACTGACAAGAAAGAGGAACTTCCAAATAAAGAAACCGTTTTCTATATTTTTTTAAATACAAAAGTAAAAATTAAATACGAACCTTTTGATGCCATCCTGTAGATTTGTAGACCAAGATCTTAAAATTAAATGATCTTCACGATTACTTTTTCTTTTTTTATCCAGCATACACGATTTTTCTCTTTTCCATGTCCCTTTTTTATTCTGTGTATTATTTAACAGTTCATCAAAGGGTTGTTACAATGGTCCTTGATTCTGCTTCAAAAGTTATTAAATCAACAGGTGCCTGAATGCTGGAAATATATCTGTCACAAACCCAGCTCAATGTGTTCAGTCAGGAATGAAGAGTCACCTGTCGTACACAGCTACAGACAACACTCACGGTATCATTATGCATACTCTACTTCCTGATTTCTATTTGTCCCATACTTCCTGTATTCTGGCTTAAAGTGACTAATGACAAGAATGTGCTATCAGCACAGTCCTGTTACCAACAAGTCTGTCATGCTTCATCAACCAAAAAAAAAGCGCCTGTTGCAGAGAAGGCTTTCTATTTTACTTTCTCTCTCTGGGCGGTTGGGAGTATAGATATATATATACAGGCCCGGACTGGGACAAAAAATAGGCCCGGGCATTTAAGCCTGAGCAGCCCATATTTATTTATTTATTGTTAAAGCCCACCCTTCATGTACCATCTTTGCATTTAATCATTCACACAAATCATTAACACATTCATTAATGCAGTCTCACAAATCATTCAAGCAATTCATCCTCACATGAATTCATTAATTGTCATACGCATTCACACAATTCATCCACACATTTATTCATTCATTCTCATACACATTCACACTACCCCCTCTCTTCATCTTATCTGCCCCTTCTCACTATGTTCCCCCTTTTCACTATGTAACCCCCTTCCCCACTTCTCAATATGTACTGCCTCTATCTATCCCCTCTCCCCCTTCTCACTGCACCCCCCTCCCTCACCCTACTTACCTTGTTGCCGGAGCAAGCAGCAACTGCGACCGCGCCTGTGGCAGGGCAGGATTGACTTAGGGGCTGATGGAGCTGCAGCTCCAGGCCCCCACCTTAAAATAGGCCCAGTCAGGACCGGACTGACTGGGCCTATATGGGCGCATTAACGCAGAGCCCCTTAAGCCCGCCGCAACTGCAACCGGGTCCGCCACTCTAAGGCAGAGCCGGCCTTAGGTGTTCTGGCACCCTGTGCGGACTACTCTTCTGGCGCCCCCCCATCCCAAAAAAAGAAAGGAATAAAAACTTGTAACAAAACTCCCCTTTCACACTATCTATCCCCCTGTATGACTATCTACCACCTCTGCCCCTTCTCACTGACCCCCCCCCTCTTCTCACTGTTATCATTATATACTGAGGCAGACATTGACGGTGGTACAGAATAATACTTATCACTATATACTGTGGCAGAAATTGACGGTGGTACAGCATAACACCTACCACTATATACTGAGGCAGACAATGACGGTGGTACAGCATAACTGCTATCACTATATACTGAGGCAAACATTGATGGTGGTACAGCGTAATCCCTATCACTATACATTGAACCAGACATTGACAATAGTGCAGCATAACCCCAATCACTATATACTACGCCAAACATTGATGTGGTGTAGGCCTACCACTTCATTGTCTGGCTTAGTAGTAGGGATGCACCGAAATGAATTCTGGACTGAAACCGAAAATGCAGCATTTACCTGTCCGAAACCGAATATGACCTCCCCACACCATAAAAAAATCTAACACTTTTATTTAAAGTAAGTAACACACCAAAATAGGACAAAACAATTAAAAAACAATATTATATGTATATATATATATATATATATATATATATATATATATATATATATGATTGTTAACAGCAATCACATTCCTATCATGCCCAGAGATACCCAGATCCCAGGATGTACTCGCAGACTTGGCATGATAGGAGTATGATTGCCCTATCTACCCCTTCTCACTCCCTTCTCCCTATCTACCCCCTCCTAACTATCTACCCTCTCCCTCTTTGAAGTTCACTTACCTTTCAGGAGTCCTGCGGTGGGGGTGCAAGGCCTCTGCCTCCCAGCTCTGCCACTGTATGGAACAGTATAGAGTGATGGGAGTTATGATGTACTTTTAGAGCATAATTAGATCATGAAAAAGACATTGGAAATGGTACAGCATAACACCCATCACTCTCACACACTTACCAATCCACACGTATACCACTCCACACGTATATACCAATCCACACATATATACCAACCCACACATATATACCAATCCACACATATATATACCAATCCACACATATATATACCAATCCACACATATATATACCAATCCACACATATATATATACCAATCCACACATATATACACCAATCCACACATATATACACCAATCCACACATATATATATACCAATCCACACACATATATATATACCAATCCACACACATATATATACCAATCCACACATATATATACCAATCCACTCATATATACCAATCCACTCTCACTGAATGTTTTCCTACCTTTCCTCTTTTCTCCTTACAGCTCCTTTTCCTCCTCTTCTTCAGTTCTTCTGTCTTCTCTGTCTTCTTCCGGTTCAGAGGGCACGGACAGCGGTGGGCGCGGCTTCAGTGTTGTGCGCCGGGATCTGACAACAAACCCCGGCGCACAGCAGCTGTTGCCGCGCAGATCACAAGGGAGCGGTATAGGAGGTCTTTAACGGACCTCCGGCTCCCTTGAGTGATTTTAAGCCGGGTTGAACCCGGCTTAAAATCACTCAGGGGGACCGGAGGTCTGTTAAAGACCTCAGATACCGCTCCCTTGCGATCCTGCTCCTCCAGCGGCGGACATTACTGTCTGTCTCTGGAGGGGTGCCGGGTGCCGCAAGTTGGCACCCCCTGATGAGCGACACCCGGTGCGGACCGCCTCCCGCCCCCTGCAGTGTGGCGCCCTGTGCGGTCGCACACCCCAAAGGCCGGCCCTGCTCTAAGGGGCCGGGAAGCCCCCACCAGGGCCGGCCTTAGGGGTCTGCGGCCGCACAGGGTTTAAATTAAAACATCGGGGTTTTTTTTTCAACTTTATTTAACATCCTCCATGTTAAATAAAGTTTAAAAAAAACTTTATTTAACATGGAGGATGTTAAATAAAGTTAAAAAAACCCAGATGTTTTAATTTAAACCCTGTGCGGCCGCAGACCCGTAAGGCCGGCCTTGGTGGGGTCTTCCCAGCCCCTTAGAGTGGCGGACCCGGTCGCAGTTGCAGCGGCCTTAAGGGGCAGGTGCCCCTTAAGCCCTGCTTTAATGCGGCCGTAGGTAGGGTAGGGGCCTGGAGCTGCAGCTCCATCAGCCCCTAAGTCAATGCGGCCCGGCCCACCGGGCAAATGCCCGGTGTGCCCGATGGCCAGTCCGGGCCTGTATATATATATATAAATTACCATTCAGTCATGATATTTTAATATAGAACATTTGCTTTTCTTTCAAAAACAAGGACATTTCTAAGTTAACTTTTCTATGGTAGTATATATATATACTGTATATACTAAATAAAGTAGTGTTATTCCAAACCTGGGTACATTTTTAAAACATATTTAGTTCTCAGGTGTCAAGGGGCAGGGCCGGCCCTACCATGGAGCACTTTGCCGCCCCAAGCGCCGTTTTTTTTTTTTTTGAAAATAGGGAGAGAGGGGGGTAGATAATGCATCCGATGCGGCTACCGGTTTGAAAACAGCTGTAAAACCGCCTCCGTTTAATTATTTGAAAGCGGCCGGCTTGCCTGCATGCCGATCAGTTCGGCTCCTCGTTCCGCCCTCTTGAAGATGCGCCGTGACGCTCAAGGGGCGGGCTCACGCAGAACAGTTGCTCGTCACCGCGTGACAAAGAGAAGATCTCAAAGGGAGAAGAGCACGTCAGTGGAAGAAAGCCAGCAGAAAAAGTAAGTATTTAAAAAAAAAAAATTGAGGTGATAGACGGATGGAGAGACATATTCATGTCCCTAGAGGGTGGCTGGGGACATAAGTACACAACAGGGTGGTTAGGACAATCTATACACAAAGGGTACAAAAGGGGGTGGGGGCATCAAACCACAAGGGAGGGGGGCTGGCTGGGGGCATCAACTAAATCAACAGACAGGGTGTGTTGGGGAAAAATGCACAAAGGGGCCTGGCCGGGGGCACAGATACACAAAGTGGGCAAACACACAACAAGCAGCAATGTGGAAAGCATTTTTTATGCTCTTAGCAGCTTATCCCATCCTGATGTGGCTGAGCCTGTACTGGTGTGTCCTGTCCTGTGTGTGTCTGGGTGTCAGTATGGCAGAGTCTGTCTCTATTTGTCTGGGTGTCAGTGTGGCAGAGCCTGTCCTGGTGTGTGTGTTTGGGGCTCGGTGTGGCTGAGCCTGAGCTGGTGTGTGTGTTTGGGTGTCAGTGTGGCAGAGCCTGTCTGGGTTTGTGTGTGTTTGGGGGTCGGTGTGACAGAGCCTGTCCTGGTGTGTGTGTGTGTCTGGGTGTCAGTATGGCAGAGTCTGTCTCTATTTGTCTGGGTGTCAGTGTGGCAGAGCCTGTCCTGGTGTGTGTCTGGGTGTCAGTATGGCAGAGTCTGTCCTGGTGTGTTTGTCTGGGTGGCAGTGTGGCAGAGCCGGACCTGTGTGTGTGTTTGTCTGTTGGTGAGGCAGAGCTTGTCCTGGTGTGTGTGTGTTTGGGTGTCGGTGGCAGAGCCTGTCCTGGTGTGTTTGTCTGGGTGTCAGTGTGGCAGAGCCTGTCCTGGTGTGTGTGTTTGGGTGTCGGTGGCAGAGCCTGTCCTGGTGTGTTTGTCTGGGTGTCAGTGTGGCAGAGCCTGTCGTGGTGTGTGTGTGTTTGGCTGTTGGTGAGGCAGAGCCTGTCCTGGTGGGTGTGTTTGGGTGTCGGTGGCAGAGCCTGTCCTGGTGTGTTTGTCTGGGTGTCAGTGTGGCAGAGCCTGTCGTGTTGTGTGTGTTTGGGTGTCGGTGGCAGAGCCTGTCCTGGTGTGTGTGTTTGGGTGTCGGTGGCAGAGCCTGTCCTGGTGTGTTTGTCTGGGTGTCAGTGTGGCAGAGCCTGTCGTGGTGTGTGTGTTTGGGTGTCGGTGGCAGAGCCTGTCCTGGTGTATGTGTTTGGGTGTCAGTGTGGCAGAGCCTGTCCTGGTGTGTATTTGGTTATCTGTTTCCTGGCACTTTATTTACTTTAGGGATAAATAGAACTTTGTAATTTTTGTTTATCCAGAGATAAAACGCCTTCCTGAACTTCTAGTCACTTCAAAGGACAAAACTCCAGAAATCAGTGTGAGAAAAAGTGAAGGTATCATTTTATTTACTCTATTTCAATCTGAATATATTATGAAAAAGGAAACTTAAATTGGTTCTTCAGAGTTTGTGAAACGCAATTGCTGATTTCATTATAGCGGGGACTATGCATCACATATAGCTCCTTACTATATTACACTATCTTTGTTTTGTTTTTCTCCTTATGTATTTGCGCCCCATATGGAGCAGTATGTAAATTCTCACTTCCTAATTTTAGTTTTAACTATCATGATATAACATAATGGATGTAGGACGGTTTTTGCAGCACTTTTCTCCCCGGAGCGGAGGGGTGTAGCATTTCACACTTCGCCCCAGGCAGCACAATGCCTTGGGCCGGCCCTATCAAGGGGGCATCTGCTCATAGTAAATATGACAATTTCCTTGACACCTATAAATCCCAGCTTGTCCCTCCCTTACTTGACAGTGTTACATTGTTCCACTTAGCACAGGTGCGTCTAACATGAGCAGGGCCCGGACTTGCCCACTGCAAAATTTCCTGGTGGGCCTGTCCGTGGGCTGGCAGACAAACGTTCGTGTGGCAGTGCCTCAGTGAGGCTCTTTGTCCCGCCCCTTTCAAGACGTGACGGTCAAGGGGGCATGCTCACAGTAGAGTTCCTCGTGACAGGGAGAGGATCGTCACGTTGGAGAAGAGGAGGAAAAAAAGAAAAGCAAAAATGTAAATATTTAAAAATATAAAAGGGAGGGTTAATGACAAAGCAGTCTAGAAAATACATTTTTATGCTTTGTAGTGGCTTAGCCTGTCCTGATGTGTGTGTGTTTAGGTGTTGTTTTGGCAGTGCCTAACTTGGTGTGTTTCGGTGTGGCAGTGCCTGTCATGGTGTTTTTGTTTGTGTATCGGTGTGGAAGTGCCTGTCCTGGTGTCACGGACTGGGTCCAAACAGATGACTAAAAGACCCAGCGCGCCCAAAGATTGTGTGCAGGAGTTATGGTGCAGTAGTGGAGTAGAACAGGGCCTGGTTGCAGGGTGACCGCACTCACCTGGGTGTTGAGTATCTAGGGTTGTACAGCCAAACACCAGCACCCTGATATAGCAGCGGATGTAGTCCAGAACAAAGTCAAATCCTGCAGGCACCCTGGAACAGGCATGAGACATCACACAAGACTCATGTGTGGGATGCTGCAGGCTGGGAGTATGGAAGCTAAGCAGAGAAATATAGCAGACACATAACAAGCAAGGGACAGGGAGACCAAGCACGAAACATAACCAGACAAGATATACATGTTACTGAGCACAACAGTGAACAAGACAAGGAATAAACATAACCAGACAAGATATACATAACACAGGGCACAACAGGGAACAAGACAGGACACCCCGCTGCCGGGGATGCAGGGCAGACTGACACACATAAATACAGAAACTAGCCTAGGACTGTATGACAACTATTGGAGATTCCTTCACATCTTATGGCCATAGTATGCTTAGCCCACCACTATGCCAAAGTACTCCAATGACGGTGGGTCCTAACGCTAATCCCTGCTGACAAAGATACAAAACAAACCAAACATGTAAACCAAGCACATAGCACTGAGACATACCTTTAGACTGCAGACTGAGACAAACAGAACACACGGGAGGGGCACACCTTATAAAGGATACAAAGCAAAAGCAAAGAGCTGAAGCAGAAGCAAGGAATGGGAGAACAGAACAGTGCAAAAGGAAATCCAGGAATGGATTGAAGCAAAACAGGGAAATTGAAACAAGAGCGAGATATTCAGCTCCGCAGCCTGGGAAGGACGTGACACCTGGTGTGTGTGTTTGGGTGTCAGTGTGGCAGAGCCTGTCCTGGTGTGTGTGTTTGGTGTGTTGGTGTGGCAGAGCCTGTCCTGGTATGTGTGTTTGGTGTGTTGGTGTGGCAGAGCCTGTCCTGGTATGTGTGTTTGAGCGTCAGTGTGGCAGAGCCTGTCCTGATGTGTGTTTGGGTGTTGGTTTGGCAGAGCCTGTCCATGTGTGTGTGTGTTTGTGTGTCGGTGTAGCAGAGCCTGTCCTGGTGTGCGTGTTTGGGTGTCAGTGTGGCAGAACCTGCCCTGGTGTGTGTGTTTGGGTATCAGTTTGGCAGAACCTGTCCTGGTGTGTGTGTTTGGGTGTCGGTGTGGCAGAGCCTGTCCTGGTGTGTGTTTAGGTGTTGGTGTGGCAGAGCCTGTCCTAGTATGTGTGTGTGTTTGGGTGTCGGTGTGGCAGAGCCTGTCCTGGTGTGTTTAGGTGTCGGTGTGGCAGAGCCTGTCCTGGTGTGCGTGTTTGGGTGTTGGTTTGGCAGAGCCTGTCCTGGTGTGTTTGTTTGGGTGTCGGTGTCAGTGTGGCAGAACCTGCCCTGGTGTGTGTTTGGGTGTCAGTGTGGCAGAACCTGTCCTGGTGTGTGTGTTTGGGTGTCGGTGTGGCAGAGCCTGTCCTGGTGTGTTTAGGTGACAGTGTGGCAGAGCCTGTCCTGGTGTGCGTGTTTGGGTGTCGGTGTGGCAGAGCCTGTCCTGGTGTGTTTAGGTGTCGGTGTGCCAGAGCCTGTCCTGGTGTGCGTGTTTGGTGTCGGTGTGGCAGAGCCTGTCCTGTTGTGTGTTTAGGTGTTGGTGTGGCAGAACCTGTCCTGGTGCGTGTGTGTTTGGGTGTCAGTGTGGCAGAACCTGTCCTGGTGTGTGTTTGGGTGTCGGTGTGGCAGAGCCTGTCCTGGTGTGTGTTTAGGTGTTGGTGTGGCAGAGCCTGTCCTAGTGTGTGTGTGTGTGTGTGTTTGGGTGTCGGTGTGGCAGAGCCTGTCCTGGTGTGTTTAGGTGTCGGTGTGGCAGAGCCTGTCCTGGTGTGCGTGTTTGGGTGTTGGTTTGGCAGAGCCTGTCCTGGTGTGTTTGTTTGAGTGTCGGTGTCAGTGTGGCAGAACCTGCCCTGGTGTGTGTGTTTGGGTGTCAGTGTGGCAGAACCTGTGCTGGTGTGTGTGTTTGGGTGTCGGTGTGGCAGAGCCTGTCCTGGTGTGTTTAGGTGTCGGTGTGGCAGAGCCTGTCCTGGTGTGCGTGTTTGGGTGTCGGTGTGGCAGAGCCTGTCCTGGTGTGTGTTTAGGTGTTGGTGTGGCAGAACCTGTCCTGGTGTGTGTGTTTGGGTGTCAGTGTGGCAGAGCCTTTCCTGGGGTGTGTTTAGGTGTCTGTGTGGCAAAGCCTGTCCTGGTGTGTGTGTTGGTGTGGCAGAGCCTGTCCTGGGGTGTGTTTAGGTATCTGTGTGGCAAAGCCTGTCCTGGTGTGTGTTTAGGTGTCTGTGTGGCAAAGCCTTTCCTGGTGTGTGTGTGTTTGGGTGTCGGTGTGGCAGAGTCTGTCTTGGTGTGTGTTTAGGTGTTGGTGTGGCAGAACCTGTCCTGGTGTGCGTGTTTGGGTGTCAGTGTGGCAGAGCCTGTCCTGGGGTGTGTTTAGGTGTCTGTGTGGCAAAGCCTGTCCTGGTGTGTGTGTGTGTGTGTGTTTGGTTGTTGGTGTGGCAGAGCCTGTCCTGGTGTCTGTGTTTGGGTTTCGGTGTGCCAGCACCTGTCCTGGTGTGTGTGTTTGGGTGTTGGTGTGGCAGAGCCTGTCCTGGTGTGTGTTTAGGTGTTGGTGTGGCAGAGCCTGGCTTGGTGTGTGTGTTTGGGTGTCGGTGTCGCAGAGCCTGTCCTGTTGTGTGTTTGGTCATCCTTTTCCTGCACTTTACTTTCTGTAGGAATAAATTGAACTATTTAATTTTATTTATCCGGAGATAAAACGCTATGCTGAATTTGTAGTCACTTCCGAGGACATAACTTTCTAGGTCCAGAAATCAGTGAGAGGAAAAGTAAAGGTTTTGCGTTATTTACTCTGTTTAAATCTGCATATTTAATTAAAAAGGATCAGTGGCACTAAATTGTGGCTTCAGATGTCCCAGTGTATGACTTTTTTTTGGTGTACTGAGGTATTCCCAGTGCCATCACATAAGATTCTATCTTGTATTATCTGCCGAGCACCAATGTCATCTTTATCCAGTACACATGGATGCCGAGGAGTTAAGATTGTCTATTTTACTTATTTCCATAAAATGGCCACAAAAAAGTGTGCTCCGGCCTTGTGTAGTTTTATTTGGCTAAACTTGTTTTAAATGGTTTGTGGAGTGACTTTGTTTTACTGTTTAAGTAATTCAGTATTGATAGAATGACATATAAAAGTTGATCAAAAAACTGTCCACTCCTTTTTTCATTATCGCCAAATTAACCCTGTATTAATACGCATTATAAAGCTAAAACCATATTTTCTCTGATTGAAAAATTAGTGCGGCCCTTGCACTCATACATTTCTGATGTAGTGGCCCACTGCAGAAGAAACTTGGACACCCCTGACTTACCACTTTTGGTCCTTTGTACTGGACCTTACATCAACCCCTGAACTCTTGCCTGTCTGAATACATTTTCTGTTTTTGACCCTTGGTTCTGCAATCTCTGCCTTTACCCTGCAAAACAGACCTCATGATTTATCTAGTTATCATGTGGAGTTTCGGAAGATATTGCTACCCTCACCAAAAAACTTGCAAACTTGGCTCAAACTGGCTCAAACTGTAAAGCAGCTCCAGCAACAAGTTGTATATGTATAGTCTGCATTTGAAGGTAATGTACCTATCTCTGTGACTGCCCAGAACGTCTCCTTAGAGGATGCTGGGGCCCCAAGTGATGCTATCATAGAGTTTCTCAAGTGATAGACATACAGCTGTTCAATTTGAAGCCCAGGAGCTATGCTAGTGATGAAGATCCAAACCGTGATCTCACTATAGTCAGATGAAACCCACCTTCTATACTCCAATAGTGCTATCTTGGACTCCTTATATAATTATCCCTACAAAGCGACCACAGCTACTACTTCATTACTGCATGTTGTTGGCCTGTAGAAGAATATGTCATAATTTTCATATGACTAGGCATTGACTAGCCATGTTGATTCCCTTTAAGTATTTAAATGTTTCTATCATATCCTCCCTGTCACATCTTCCTTCCAGGCTATATATGTTAAGATCCTTTAATCTTTCCTGGCTCCATATTATCAAAAAACTTCCCTGTTCTAGTACAAAGCATTGTTTGTTAGAGGTTGTGAAACTCTCCTTGCCAGGACTTTACAATATTCCCACTGAGGAACTGTTGTCTATATATCTGCACTGCATATGCAGTAGCACTACATAAAGGCAGTAGTATCTCGTTTCCAATAAATATGTAAATATATAAATACATGTGTATAAATGATTTTAGCATTTTTTTTTAAGATTACCTTGTACAGTATATCATGAAATGTGATCACATTTTACCAACTACATAGAAGAATATCATAACAATTAAGAGCAGTATCATACTGTAGGTTTGCCAAAAAACTTACATTCATAATTTTCATGGAAACCACAGACTCTATTTTAGTTGCCCTGGGCCCCCCAACTTCAACAGCTGGTCTGTGCCATCATTGCCCCCACTTACACAATTACACATCAATATTCACACACAGATGTACATATATATCCCACCTCCAGCCTGCAATTACCTCTCACCACTACTGCAGCTTTCCCGCTGGCTGCTCTCGCACTGTACACAAGCAGCTTCTCCTGTCTCTCCATGTCGGTTTCAAAATAGTTTAGAAAAGGCCCTCCTGACCCCGATCGGTATGAGGACACAGGAAGGAGGGGTCAAGTAGAAAGAGGGGAGAGGGAACCAAGGAGGTTCACGATTCGAGTTATCACGTAAACAAATCTTCTTTGATTTTTGGGCTACAGGATAGATAGACAGACAGACAGGAACCTACTCACTGGTTAAATATTGGCACAAACTGATGGAAAAAGGGAAGGTGCAGACTGCCAAAAAGATGGCAGCAAGCAATGTAAGTGTATGTGGGGACAAAGTAGAGGGCAGTGGGGAACCTGCTTGTTACCTAACATCCCAGCCATAGTGCAAGGCACACCCTCTGCAAAACTTGACGTTCATTTGTCCTTCTCATATGTTGAAGCATGATGCTTTAGCTGAACACCAGTGGACATGGTGGCCTTCAGAACCGTTAGGGTTCCAAATGGAAGGCAGATCTCATCTCAGTCGCTACTAGTTATCGAAGTTATCCAGTTCTGAATCCAGGGGACTGATGTCTATATGTAATTACACTGTTATTTTGGAGATAAAAGACCATAATAAATTACTGCTTTGTTTGATATTAGGTATCATTATTCTAGGGAAACTCGTGGAATATGGAATATACAAAGGAAAGTGTCATGGTAGAAGGGATGGGAGGGTGACGTTCACCTGCCCACCTGGTGCATTACAGTTTGCAAACAAGGAAAGGTGCGATTTCCAAAGCTGAAATACTAGTTTCAGACCTACTAGATAATATTTTGGTAATAGATACTTTGAATTGATGGAATATTTATACAGACGCTGGGTGTTAGACCTTCGGCACTGCTATCTGTGTGGGAATGCAGTGGACCCCAGCGTACATCCCGCCAGATGGCAAACCTGTAAACATGACACAATCTCCAGGTCAAACCTGGAGAGTTCCCAGGTATGGGCATCACGCAGTTGCTGGAGATTTGTCGGCTGCACATCCATGATGCAAATCTCCTGTTCCACCACATCCCAAAGGTGCTCTATTGGATTGAGAACTGGTGACTGTGGAGGCCTTTGGAGTAGAGTAAACTCATTGTCATGTCCAAGAAACCAGTTTGAGATGATGTGGGCTTTGTGACATGGTGCATAATCCTGCTGGAAGTAGCCATCAGAAGATGGGTACACTGTGGTCATAAAGGGATGGACATGGTCAGCAACAATACTCAGGTAGGTTGTTTACGCCAAAGTCTGAACCCTGCCATCTGAATTTTGTAGCTGGAATCGAGACTCATCCGTCCAGGCAACATTCTTCCGGTCTTCTATTGTCCAATTTTGGTGTTCCTGTGTGAATTGTAGCCTCAGTTTCCTGTTCTTAGCTGACAGGAGTGGCGCCCAGTGTGGTCTTCTGCTGCTTTACCCCATCTACTTCAAGGTTCAACGTGTTGTGTTACTTGGGTTACTGTTGCCTTTCTGTCATGTTGAACCAGTCTGCCTATTCTCCTCTGACATCAACAAGACATTTTCACCCACCCCCTTCCTTACTATGTTTCTGCTGTTACTCTGCTTAGCTTCCCTACTCCCAGCCTGCAGCATCCTGCTCATTTCTCTGTTGAGCTATGTCTCATGCCTGCTCCAGGGTGCCTGCTGGATATCATTTTGTTTTGTTCTGGACAACATCCACTGCTATGTCAGGGCCCTGGTATATGGCCGCACAACCCTAGGTGCTCAACAAACGGGGGAGTGTAGTCACTAGACTTGTGCATTCGTCTTCGGGCGAACATGAAAACGAGCACGAAGAGGCCGTTTTTTTGTTCGTTCCGAAGGAACGTAGAACAGAATACAGTGCCGGCAAACCGTAGGCGAAGACGAAGACTCACAATCACGAAGAATCGAAGATTCTTCGTGATCGTCTTCGTTTTTGCCGCGCAACCGCCAAAATTTCAAACAGGAGTGAGCTGATCCTCGTCTGTCCAATCAGCTCACTCTTGTGACGTAACGCTAAGGGTCTCGTCCAATGCCTGTGCTGCTGTTTTTTGAATTCTGAAGGCGCCTTTATAAGACCAGAGCTTGCCTGAGAGATCCATTCATTTTTCGCTGTGACTGCTTTGGCAACACTGCTGTGCTGCATCCGAGCGTTACAGAGAGAGATTGTTCTGTTCTGTGTGAGACTGGTAAGCCTTTCTCACAGTGTACTTCATCCTCACTTCAGTGCTACTTAATATAATTAATTTAATAATAATAATTTGATTAATTTAATTTTTTTAAAATTAATTTGTCATCAACTTTAGTGTAAGTGCTGTTGAGTTGACAGTGCACCCAGTGCCTCAGTGGCACTGGGGTGCCCTTGCCCTGGGCTGGCACTAGTGCCTATTGCCTGTCCTGCTTAAATAAATTAAATAGAATTTATAAATTACAATTTAATAGAATCTATAATTTAATAGTTCATTATAATATTATATATATATATATATTTGTCAGTCATATATATATATATACTATAGTATACTAGTGTAGAGTGTACTGTAGACATTCATCTACTAGTGTCTAATTTAAAATCAGTAATATTAATTAATATAATTAATAATTGAATTCATTATAAAATATATATATTTGTCAGTTATAGTTAGTAATAGTATACTAGTGTAGAGTGTACTGTAGACATTCAGAACATCTACTAGTGTCTAATCTAAAATCAGTAATATCAATAATTCTCTAATTCTTTCTTATCTTAATAGTTAATTAAATTAGCTATAAATAAAAGTAATAATATTAATTAATTACTACTAGCGTATAGTTCAGCTAATCTTATTAGTACTGGTGCTGCAGCTCTATAGTTTGTGCTTTGTTTTAGCAACAGTAAGAGACCAAGTCAATTTTTCTTAATTAATCTTTCATTTTATTTCATTTGTTTTGCTCACCTCAGTCCATCAGTGAAGTGAACTTGTTGGGCTAGTGAGTGCAGCCGCATAAGTGCTGTGTTTTTTTTTGATCAGCAAGCAGTGACGTTAACTGTTTTGCAAAGATTTTCTCATTTATTTTACATTTTATTTCAATTTTATTAAAAGTACCCTTAGTGTTTTGCTCACCTCAGTCCATCAGTGAAGTGAACTTGTTGGGCTAGTGAGTGCAGCAAGCAGTGAAGATAACTGTTTTGCTGTGACATTTTATTTTATTTCTAATTCTTTTCAAGAAAAATTGACTGTGACGAGCTGTACTAAGCAAAGCTTCAAGCTACTAGCTGTAGTACTAAAATAATTCTAATCTTCTTTAATCTTAATCTATAATATATTATAAATAATAATATTCTAATTCATAATCTATAATATAAGTAATTCTAATTCTAAATTCTAATTCATAATCTATATTCTTCTATCTATAATACATAATATATAAGTAAATTAGTTCTAATCTATTAATATTATATAACTTAATATTAATTAATAAATCATATACTGAATCTGATTTAACCTCACTTTAGCTTAGTGGGTTTGAGAGCGTCTGCCTAGAGGTAGACTTATAGTAAGGAAATATAGCTTTAGGCTAGCATAGTAGTAGGCTAAGCTCTTAGGCCCGTGTAAATTCAAATTAAAAATAAAATACTGCTAGTTATTAAATAGTTAATCTTGAGTTAATAATTTAAATAACTTTAGGATTTTGGCAGATTGCACACAGCACAGTGCAGTAGTGCATAGTTTTACTTTTTAAGCAGTAGCACTGAAGAGAACTTCCTCTAATTTTTTTGTCTTTAATTCGTTTTTCCTTTTTTTTATTTTTATTTTTTTATTTTTTTTTTATAGTTTTTTAAACACTACACTACACTACACTACACTACACTACACTACACACACAACACAAAATTTGAAATGGATCCTCCTTTTGGGACTAAGGAGGGACAAGCTCCATCTACCACCACCACCACCACCACCACCAGCACCACCACCAGCACCACCACCAGTTCTAAGATGCAGCCTTTGCGTCAGTCTAGTCGGCCAAGTAGGCCAAGCTCTCGCTTATCATTTGGGGAAGCATTGCTTGAAGGATCATCAAGTAAAGGAAAGGCACCAAAAGCAGGCAGTAGTAGTGCGGCTAGGCCCACAAGCTCTATGGTTTTTTACGGAAAGCCTAAAGCACCAGAAGCACGTTCAAAGTTAAAGGGTAGCACAAGTAGTACCAGCCCAGTGACTAAAAAGAAGTGCCTTTTGCCCCAAGCAGCATCTTCCCCATCCACCAGCAGCATGCAAGGTACCAAGCAGAGCCAAATTAGCAGCAAGACTCAGAGGGGTCCCAAACCAAAGCGATCTCATTCCTTTGTAGGGAAAACCACCACCACCACCACCCCCACCTCTACCGCCTCTACCACCACTAGTGCTGCGCCTACTGTTCCCACTGGTACCGCCACGCCATGTCCTCCTAGTACCTCTAGCAAGCCACCAAGTCCTTACAAAATTTTTGTAAAGACAGTTAGAGAGAGGGCTACACATAGTGGAACTCCACCTAGCGAGGTAGCAGAGGAGCCTGAGACTGAGAGGCCAAGTGCAGAGTCTATTCTTCCTGCTCGCACTACTACTAGTCACGAGTCTCACGACGATATCAGTCTTAGCTCCAGCCTAGCAGGAATTCCATTCGATCTGGCTAATGAAGAGCTAGACTATGAGCCAGAGGAAGTAGAGGAGATGAGTGGTCAGGAATCAGATTCCTCAGGGAGCAGTGTCCAAATGACTAGTGCACAATTTTCCCCTGAGCCTCCACCTTCTCCGCTACGATCATCACCATCACCACTTCCAGCAGCAGCAGCAAAACCTAGCAAATCTAAAGCAATTAGCAGTCCCACTATGGCCAGTACTGTTACCACCAGTCCCACCACCACTAGTTCTGCCTCTGTTCATCCACCCCGAGCAGTAAGAGCAGCACCCAAGGCACACTCCAAGGCTATGCGCGCCCCAATTTGGGAGCACTTTGAAAATGTTGAAGAAGGGCGCTATGGAAAGTGCAAACATTGTGGGAAGCTAATAAGCAGAGGGAAAGTGTCTGGCCATTTTACCAGTGCTAGCATGAAGCATCACCTCAGCACTCAACACAACGCTGTGCTATTGGGGAAAGATGCAGAGGTAAAACTTAGTGCAGGCAGCATAGCTGGTGGCCGTGGAAAAACCCCAACAGCTTCTTCTTCTGAGCCAATAGCAGCAGCAGCAGCAGCAGCAGCAACTAGTGCTGGCAGCCAGAGACCAAGGCAGGTTGGAGCACTGCATGCCCAGCCCACCCTGGAAGAATTTGGGGCATTCCACTCCAAGAGAACGATGCCCAAACAGCAGGCCAATAAAGTAACGCGACTTATTGGTCAGTTCATTGCTGTTGGAGGGGCATCCTTCTCCATGATTGAAGGGGAGCCTTTCAAACAATTGATGGCGGCTGTGGCTCCACAATACACAGTTCCGTCACGTTCCACTTTCAGCAGGAACATTGTCCCCTCGCTGTATCGGTCCTGTGTTGCAGCAGTGAAAGAGGAGCTTTCCAAGGCTGCTGGTCAGTGTGTTCATTTCACTACAGATTTGTGGAGTGCACCTAGCGCCCAGCATGCCTTTCTTTCTTTGACAGCACACTGGTGGCAGCCCGGTGTGTCTAAGGAAGTTGCTGCAGCAGGCTACCGATCATTCCTTCTCCATGCAGAAGTGATGGATGAAAAGCACACTTCCCAAAATATTCTGCATGCGATTAGGAAAATGTTTAGCCTTTGGGTGGGAGCAGAGGCGGGCACCAATGTTGAAGTTGGTTTTGTGGTAACTGACGGAGGTGCCAATATGGTGAAAGCGCTGCGAGATGGTCATATTGTTGGTGTGCGCTGTGCAGCCCACATCATCCATCTTGTAGTGAAGGCAGCAATGTCAGAAGGAACTAATGTGGCAGCAGTAGTTCTGTCCCGCTGCAGAAAGATCGCTGGGCACTTTCACCATAGTGTTAAGGCTAGCCAACTTTTGAGGGAAGAGCAAGAGAGGTCAGGTCTTCCCGTACACTGCCTACGTCAGGATGTCAGTACACGGTGGAACTCCACGTTAGACATGCTAGAGAGGATTTTGGAGCAGCAGAGGGCAATCCATAATCTTGCCTCAGAGCACAATATAGGGATTACCTCTCCATTGAATAGGGAGGATTGGACAGTGATCGCCCAGCTAGTGGCAGTCCTTAAACCATTCAGGGATGCCACAGAAAATTTAAGCTCAAACACTGCCAGTCTGGCCCAGGTAATCCCAGTGTTCTCCCATCTAGGCAGCAAGATGGATGTGTTCCTTGGAAACCGTGAGGCTGTTCAAGGTGGCACTCTACATCCTGACGTAGCAGCCATAGTCAGGAAGCTGAAGGATCTGCTAAAAGTACACCTTCGCAAGCGAATGGAAGAGAGTCCCGAAATGATGCTAGCGTGCCTTTGTGATCCAAGAATTAAGGGAAAGCTAGCTTTGAAATTCAATGTTCTCAGTAGCTACCGGGAGCAATTGGTCAACAAGGTGCGTGACTGGCAGCGTAAAATGGGAATGCTGTCCGAGGAGGGTGAGGTGCAGGAGGAGGAAGAGATGATGTGGTCTGCTACCCCTAGCAGCAGCATCAGCAGCAGTGCCACAAGCAGCACAACACAGCTGAGTGGAGCAGCTGCGTTTTGGGAAGAGGCACTTGGCAGTATAGTTGGACCATCTGACAGAGCTAGCAGCAGAAAGGAGAGTAGTGCTGCTGAAATGGTCAAACTTTACCTCTGTGAAGTTCCTTCTGCTCCTAATGTTGATCCTCTTAGCTACTGGGATGAAAAGAAGAGTGTGTGGCCTGCACTCTCATGGGTTGCGCAGCAGCTTCTATCATGTCCGCCAACCACTGTTCAAAGTGAGCGCGTGTTTTCTATGACTGGAAACATACTGAGTCCACAGCGCTCACGCATGGCACCTCATCTGATGGAGCAGATTGCCTTTCTTAAATTCAATCTGCCCAAATTGGGTTACCCAGCTCTTAGCTTGGAAAGTTAAATTTTTTCTCTCTAATGTTTAAGGTAGTTTCTCCCCCTGGTTGCACTTGCTGCGGTGTGGCAATGCCTGCTACCTCCGCTGGTGTAGCCAATTTACGCTAGGGCCTAGTGTCTGAGCTCTGTAAGTCCGCTCCCAAACGCCTAGGACTGACAGTCTTTGGATGCTTTGCCCTGGGGTGAAACAGGTGAGTGGGTCGTCAATTGCCCACTCATTCACCTTTTTCCGTTTCCAACGCTGCTGCTGGTGGTGGTGCCAGTATCTTTTGCCAGTTCGCTTCCTGGCTGAAATCATGCCTCAGATGTCCCTAATGGAAAGGGTAGTTTCTCCCCCCTGGTTGCACTTGCTGCGGTGTGGCAACGCCTGCTACCTCCGCCGGTGTAGCTAGCTTATGCTAGGGCCTTGTGTCTGAGTTCTGTAGGTCTGCTCCCAAACGCCAAGGACTGACAGTGCTTGGATGCTTTGCCCTGGGGTGAAACAGGTGAGCGGGTCGTCAATTGCCCACTCATTCGCCTTTCCCAATTCTGCTGCTGCTGCTGGTGGTGCCAGTGTCTCTCTTCAATGCCAGTTCGCTTCCTGGCTAGTGTCATGCCTCGAATGTCCCTGATGGTAAGGGTAGTTTCTCCCCCCTGGTTGCACTTGCTGCGGTGTGGCAACGCCTGCTACCTCCGCCGGTGTAGCCAGCTTACGCTAGGGCCTTGTGTCTGAGTTCTGTAGGTCTGCTCCCAAACGCCAAGGACTGACAGTGCTTGGATGCTTTGCCCTGGGGTGAAACAGGTGAGCGGGTCGTCAATTGCCCACTCATTTGCCTTTCCCAATTCTGCTGCTGCTGGTGGTGGTGCCAGTGTCTCTCTTCAATGCCAGTTCGCTTCCTGGCTAGTGTCATGCCTCGAATGTCCCTGATGGTAAGGGTAGTTTCTCCCCCCTGGTTGCACTTGCTGCGGTGTGGCAACGCCTGCTACCTCCGCCGGTGTAGCCAGCTTACGCTAGGGCCTTGTGTCTGAGTTCTGGAAGTCCGCTCCCAAACGCCAAGGACTGACAGTTTTTGGATGCTTTGCCCTGGGGTGAAACAGGTGAGCGGGTCGTCAATTGCCCACTCATTCGCCTTTCCCAATTCTGCTGCTGCTGGTGGTGGTGCCAGTGTCTCTCTTCAATGCCAGTTCGCTTCCTGGCTAGTGTCATGCCTCGAATGTCCCTGATGGTGAGGGTAGTTTCTCCCCCCTGGTTGCACTTGCTGCGGTGTGGCAACGCCTGCTACCTCCGCCGGTGTAGCCAGCTTACGCTAGGGCCTTGTGTCTGAGTTCTGGAAGTCCGCTCCCAAACGCCAAGGACTGACAGTTTTTGGATGCTTTGCCCTGGGGTGAAACAGGTGAGCGGGTCGTCAATTGCCCACTCATTCGCCTTTCCCAATTCTGCTGCTGCTGGTGGTGGTGCCAGTGTCTCTCTTCAATGCCAGTTCGCTTCCTGGCTAGTGTCATGCCTCGAATGTCCCTGATGGTGAGGGTAGTTTCTCCCCCCTGGTTGCACTTGCTGCGGTGTGGCAACGCCTGCTACCTCCGCCGGTGTAGCCAGCTTACGCTAGGGCCTTGTGTCTGAGCTCTGGAAGTCCGCTCCCAAACGCCAAGGACTGACAGTGTTTGGATGCTTTGCCCTGGGGTGAAACAGGTGAGCGGGTCGTCAATTGCCCACTCATTTGCCTTTTCCAATGCTGCTGCTGCTGCTGCTGCTGCTGCTGGTGGTGCCAGCATCTCTTCTCTGCCAGTTCGCTTCCTGGCTAGTGTCATGCCTTAATTGTCCCTTATGGTAAGGGCAGTTTCTCCCCCCTGGTTGCACTTGCTGCGGTGTGGCAACGCCTGCTACCTCCGCCAATGTAGCCAGCTTACGCTAGGGCCTTGTGTCTGAGCTCTGGAAGTCCGCTCCCAAACGCCAAGGACTGACAGTGTTTGGATGCTTTGCCCTGGGGTGAAACAGGTGAGCGGGTCGTCAATTGCCCACTCATTTGCCTTTTCCAATGCTGCTGCTGCTGCTGCTGCTGCTGCTGGTGGTGCCAGCATCTCTTCTCTGCCAGTTCGCTTCCTGGCTAGTGTCATGCCTTAATTGTCCCTTATGGTAAGGGCAGTTTCTCCCCCCTGGTTGCACTTGCTGCGGTGTGGCAACGCCTGCTACCTCCGCCAATGTAGCCAGCTTACGCTAGGGCCTTGTGTCTGAGCTCTGGAAGTCCGCTCCCAAACGCCAAGGACTGACAGTGTTTGGATGCTTTGCCCTGGGGTGAAACAGGTGAGCGGGTCGTCAATTGCCCACTCATTTGCCTTTTCCAATGCTGCTGCTGCTGCTGCTGCTGCTGCTGGTGGTGCCAGCATCTCTTCTCTGCCAGTTCGCTTCCTGGCTAGTGTCATGCCTTAATTGTCCCTTATGGTAAGGGCAGTTTCTCCCCCCTGGTTGCACTTGCTGCGGTGTGGCAACGCCTGCTACCTCCGCCAATGTAGCCAGCTTACGCTAGGGCCTTGTGTCTGAGCTCTGGAAGTCCGCTCCCAAACGCCAAGGACTGACAGTGTTTGGATGCTTTGCCCTGGGGTGAAACAGGTGAGTGGGTCGCCAATTGCCCACTCATTCGCCTTTTCAATGCTGCTGCTGGTGGTGGTGCCAGCATCTCTTCTCTGCCAGTTCGCTTCCTGGCTAGAGTCATGCCCAAAATGTCCCTAATTGTAAGGGCAGTTTCTCCCCCCTGGCTGCCTCTGTCTGCGGTGTGGCAACGCCTGCTACCTCCGCCGGAGTGGCCAGCTTACGCTAGGGCCTTGTGTCTGAGCTCTGGAAGTCTGCTGCCAAACGTCTAAGACTGACAGTGTTTGGGTGCTTTGCCCTGGGGTGAAACAGGTGAGTGGGTCGCCAATTGCCCACTCATTCGCCTTTCCCATTTTTCAATGCTGCTGCTGGTGGTGGTGGTGGTGCCAGCATCTCTTCTCTGCCAGTTCGCTTCCTGGCTAGAGTCATGCCCAAAATGTCCCTAGTGGTAAGGGCAGTTTCTCCCCTCTGGCTGCGTCTGTTTGCGGTGTGGCAACGCCTGCTACCTCCGCCGGAGTGGCCAGCTTACGCTAGGGCCTTGTGTCTGAGCTCTGGAAGTCTGCTGCCAAACGTCTAAGACTGACAGTGTTTGGGTGCTTTGCCCTGGGGTGAAACAGGTGAGTGGGTCGCCAATTGCCCACTCATTCGCCTTTCCCAATTCTGCTGCTGCTGCTGGTGGTGCCAGTGTCTCTTCGATGCCAGTTCGCTTCCTGGCTAGTGTCATGAATCAAATGTCCCTAATGGTAAGGGCAGTTTCTCCCCCCTGGCTGCCTCTGTCTGCGGTGTGGCAACGCCTGCTACCTCCGCCGGAGTGGCCAGCTTACGCTAGGGCCTAGTGTCTGAGCTCTGGAAGTCTGCTGCCAAACGTCTAAGACTGACAGTGTTTGGGTGCTTTGCCCTGGGGTGAAACAGGTGAGTGGGTCGCCAATTGCCCACTCATTCGCCTTTCCAATTTTTCAATGCTGCTGGTGGTGGTGGTGGTGGTGGTGGTGGTGCCAGCATCTCTTCTCTGCCAGTTCGCTTCCTGGCTAGAGTCATGCCCAAAATGTCCCTAATTGTAAGGGCAGTTTCTCCCCCCTGGCTGCCTCTGTCTGCGGTGTGGCAACGCCTGCTACCTCCGCCGGAGTGGCCAGCTTACGCTAGGGCCTTGTGTCTGAGCTCTGGAAGTCTGCTGCCAAACGTTTAAGACTGACAGTGTTTGGGTGCTTTGCCCTGGGGTGAAACAGGTGAGTGGGTCGCCAATTGCCCACTCATTCGCCTTTCCCAATTCTGCTGCTGCTGCTGCTGCTGGTGGTGCCAGTGTCTCTTCGATGCCAGTTCGCTTCCTGGCTAGTGTCATGAATCAAATGTCCCTAATGGTAAGGGCAGTTTCTCCCCCCTGGCTGCCTCTGTCTGCGGTGTGGCAACGCCTGCTACCTCCGCCGGAGTGGCCAGCTTACGCTAGGGCCTTGTGTCTGAGCTCTGGAAGTCTGCTGCCAAACGTTTAAGACTGACAGTGTTTGGGTGCTTTGCCCTGGGGTGAAACAGGTGAGTGGGTCGCCAATTGCCCACTCATTCGCCTTTCCCAATTCTGCTGCTGCTGCTGCTGCTGGTGGTGCCAGTGTCTCTTCGATGCCAGTTCGCTTCCTGGCTAGTGTCATGAATCAAATGTCCCTAATGGTAAGGGCAGTTTCTCCCCCCTGGCTGCCTCTGTCTGCGGTGTGGCAACGCCTGCTACCTCCGCCGGAGTGGCCAGCTTACGCTAGGGCCTTGTGTCTGAGCTCTGGAAGTCTGCTGCCAAACGTTTAAGACTGACAGTGTTTGGGTGCTTTGCCCTGGGGTGAAACAGGTGAGTGGGTCGCCAATTGCCCACTCATTCGCCTTTCCCAATTCTGCTGCTGCTGCTGCTGCTGGTGGTGCCAGTGTCTCTTCGATGCCAGTTCGCTTCCTGGCTAGTGTCATGAATCAAATGTCCCTAATGGTAAGGGCAGTTTCTCCCCCCTGGCTGCCTCTGTCTGCGGTGTGGCAACGCCTGCTACCTCCGCCGGAGTGGCCAGCTTACGCTAGGGCCTTGTGTCTGAGCTCTGGAAGTCTGCTGCCAAACGTCTAAGACTGACAGTGTTTGGGTGCTTTGCCCTGGGGTGAAACAGGTGAGTGGGTCGCCAATTGCCCACTCATTCGCCTTTTCAATGCTGCTGCTGGTGGTGGTGCCAGCATCTCTTCTCTGCCAGTTCGCTTCCTGGCTAGAGTCATGCCCAAAATGTCCCTAATGGTAAGGGCAGTTTCTCCCCCCTGGCTGCCTCTGTTTGCGGTGTGGCAACGCCTGCTACCTCCGCCGGAGTGGCCAGCTTACGCTAGGGCCTTGTGTCTGAGCTCTGGAAGTCTGCTGCCAAACGTCTAAGACTGACAGTGTTTGGGTGCTTTGCCCTGGGGTGAAACAGGTGAGCGGGTCGCCAATTGCCCACTCATTTGCCTTTCCCATTTCCTTTTCCATTTCATTATTTTCCTTCTGATACACAACCAACCAAACATAACACACACAATAACACATATAACACATATAACACACAGTGACATCACACATAACACACATACACACACACTTACAATGCACAAAACACAAGGACGTTTTCCTTGTTATTTGCCCTGGCCTTCACTCACTAATAGCATTACATTAACACTATAACTCACACTTCACCCTATAACATTTTTCCATCCACATACCTGCCAACAGACCCAACTTTTTCAGGGACAGTCCTGCTTTTTTCCAGTCCTGTCCCATCTAATTTAGCTAAACTAGGTATGCAAAATGCAAATACACATAGGTAGTTATAGCTTGGTAGGTAACGCTACTATAAACATTTAATAAATATAATCAAGTACTAAATAATAAATCTAACTTTAAAATACATTTAAATAAACCCCTATTTTTTTTTTAAAAAAAAACATTAAAATTAAATTATTATTATTTAGACATAATCCATCTTTAACCAAACCAGTGCACTGCTACTAATCTTAAACATAACCGTACATTAACCCTAAGCTATTTTTTAGTTCTTGTCCAACATTTTTCCATCAGCATACCTGCCAACACACCCAAGATTTTGGTGGACAGTCCTGCTATTTTCCAGTCCTGTCCAATAAGTAAGTTGGGTTGTTGCAAAGTATGCCATTGTAAATAGGTAGCAAATGTTAGGCATGTAAAGTGGTCCAAAATCAATTTAAAAATGTAAAATATTCCCTATTCTTTTATTAAACATCTATGGACAGTACACCTCGGTATGTGTGTGCAACTCTATTGGTCGTTTCGGCAGGGGGCTCGCCTGCCATCAACGAATGAAGTGCATTCTGCAGTTCTGCAATTCACTCGTTGATGCCAGACCAGCCCCCTGCCGAAACGACCAATAGAGCTGCACACACGTACCTTCACGGCAGCTGCTGCTGCTGTGATGTGTTATTAACCCCGTATTAACCCCTGCTAGGCAACCAGGAGGAAAACGAAGATTAAACGAGCACGAAGAATGTCCGCGAATATTCGCCCGAAGAGAAGACAGGAACGGGCGAATATTCGCGGAATACGAAGATTTTTTTTCCCCCGAAGACGAGCACGAAGACGAACACGAAGAGCCCCCTGGTGCCCAAGTCTAGTAGTCACCCTGCACCAGGCCCTGTCCAACTCCACTACTGCGCAATATCTCCTGAACACCATCATTGGGCGCTCTGGGTCTTTACAGTTGCTGACAGATTGGCAATTAAGGTATTCCTTAAACAAGTGGTTTTTAGCAGATCTGGAAAACCTGTTTTAATTACCCATCTTTAGGACAGGGGTTTACCCAGCCACGGCTATGTAACTCTGGCCCGGCTACCACATGGACTATTCCCTGGGACGTTTCTGACGCTGTCACTCAGGGTCCGGAGGTTGGATCAAGTCGCTTTTTGGAACATAACATCCTCTTACCCTGGGATTAACACAGCTCCCTCGGAATCACCCTGAAAATAGTGACTTTTTGTCGGGTGGGCATTGCCGGCCATAGAACTGTATGGAGGCGCCGGGCTGTCTGGGCAGTTGATGGGATTATACTCCTGATCCAATTATGATATCTGTATAAATATCTGTGCTGTTTCCAAGAAAGTCAGTTCCTGTCTTACCTCAATACGAGTTCTGTCTTGTTAATGGGTTAAGCCTTGGTGCAGTCCTTGTCAGGAAAGTAAAGCACCAGAAGTTAAAGGTTTCCTACGAGCAACTCTATTGGTCGCCTTCAGAGTTAAAGGTCTGTGCGAGCGACTCTATTGGTCGCCGGCAGGGCCCCCTCAGCCATCAACCAATTGGTCGATGCTAGAGTAGGCCCCTGCCAGCGACCAATAATATTAAATCACAAACAATCTGCAGCAGTATGGCCATGGAATCTGTGTAAAAAAGCATATCAACAGCACACTCTAGTGGTTGACCTCAACAGTGGGTGATGATTCAGAATTGATTTGTTAAAACAGAATATAAAAAATATGAATGCATAAACTTTTCTTCACTTGCATGATATTTAATAAAACTTCTGTCTGTTACATACAAGTAAAAAGTAAATAATACTTTTCAGTCATTATTTCAGATATTTCAGATAAACCAAGAAAACTAGGGGGCAGTGTACTATGAACTAGACTTGTGCACGGTGAGCAAAATCTCTTCAGAGGAAATTTTTGTTTTGTTTTTGTCATGTTAGTTTTCAGGCAACAAATTTGGCCCAGATGAAATTTGAGGGCTATTTTCATTTGGAATTACATTGGGGGCATTCCCAAAGAGGGAGGTCCCTGACACCTTATGGACTCACCTTTCAGACACTGGCAGATGATAGGGACATGCTGCCCCTTTGGATCAGGACTGAATTTCCAAGTTCCCCAGAGTAAGGGGCGGTCAACAAGGAGCAGCAACAGAAGCAGCAAACTGGGCCTGGGCAGGCAGGAACTGGCAGATAATAGGCACATGCGGCCCCA
The DNA here is from genome assembly GCF_027358695.1 of Spea bombifrons. Lineage (NCBI taxonomy): Eukaryota > Metazoa > Chordata > Amphibia > Anura > Pelobatidae > Spea > Spea bombifrons. The sequence goes on along the minus strand of NC_071097.1, from coordinate 17,664,375 downwards.
TGAACCAGGACTGAATTCCCACCCAACTTTATAGAAATTTTAAAAAAATGTTCCCCCCAGAGCAGGGACAGTAAAAGAGAAGAAGCAGCAGCAGCAGCAAAGTCTTCTTGGGTAGGCTGGTGCAGTGGATGTCTGGCCCTACCTGTCTCTGGGAATCAGTCACACTCCTCGAGAAGAGTGGAGCCTCACAGCGCCCTTTGCTCTGTCAGCTTCAGTTTCCGAGATTTGGGAAATGTCCTTTCACCTTATCCCTACTCACTGCCTTACAACACAACTTGCTCTGCGCTCATCTCCCACAGTCCCAAAATGCTCCCACAATTTACTGTTACTATACTATTCTATTTACTATTACTATGCTATTAGTATTTTTTTTCCATACTTGTATTTGGGATGGTGATGGTGGTGCTGCCAGTGCATGAAGGGGAACCCATTGCATAGGTACAGTATGCTGCTTCTGCTTCTGCATAGTGGAAGGAGAAGCACATTCAACAGAAAAACTGGAAGATGTGTTGCTTGACTCCTCCAGGTCTGGCCCATTGTTTACTTCAACAATATCAAAATAGTTTGATACTACTTTCTTGCTGCAAGAGTAGACCTTCCCTCCTCTTCCTCACTATCTTCTGGGGATAAAAATGATTTGCTACTGTCCTCTGGCAGTGCCTCTGCTTGCTTATCCTCATGGTTCTGGGGAGTCCTGCCAGTGCTTACGGTAGTGGTAGCGCCAGTGGTTGCACTTGTAGTGGTGGTTTTATTCTGTGCTTCACCATAAGGATCCTGACCCCTCAGTGAGTCCTTGGTTTTAAATGTGACTTGTGGTAATTAATTGAATATAAAAAAATATGACACTCTGCCTCCCTGATATGCCTTTTAACCCCCTATATGCCACTCTTCCCCATGATATGCCTTTTAACCCCTATATGCCACTCTGACATATAGGGGTTAAATGACATATCATGGGACAGAGTGGCATATAGGGGGTTAAAAGGCATTTCTAGAGGCAGAGTGGCATATAGGGGGTTAAAAGACATTTCTAGAGGCAGAGTGGCATAAAGGGGGTTCAAGGGCATATCATGGGGCACTCTGCCTCCAGAAAAGCCTTAAGCCCCCATATAACACACACATACACCCAGACTTACCACTGGTGTGTGGTGAGGGCAGCGGGTGGGGGCCAGCATTCATGAAGTTAAAGGGGCCAGTGTGCACGCACCATGCCGCCCAATGGCCGTGCCTCAGCTCTTCGTCCCACCCCTTTTAAGACGTGGGACGAAGTGCTGAGGCACTGCCATTGGGCAGCGCGGTGTGTGCACTCCTGCCCCTTTAACTTTATTAGGTGCCGGAGGAGGAAGCGGCCTGGGTGCCGCTTTCAATCCCACTCGCAGCCGCTCAGCGGCTGTTTTGATGTTTGGTCTCCTGGCCAACCGGCCCACGGACCGACCGGCCCACCTGGAAATTTCCCAGTATCCCAGAGGGCCAGTCCGGCCCTGCCATCAACCAATGAAGGCCAGCAGGGGCCTCCTCTGGCATCTTGGAGCGGGAAGACCACTGGTCTCCCCGATCCAAGACTTAAAAGTCCAACAAATTGGAGAATTGGTTGATGCCAGAGGAGGCCCCTGCAGGCCACCAATAGAGTCGCTTGCATGGAAGTTTAATTCCTGACGGCGAACCAACAGATTTCCGCTTCCGTTATCTACTCAGCATCACAGGGGTTAAGGGGAGCGGAAATCCGTAGGTTCAGTGTCAGGAGTTAAAGGGCCGTGCGATTGAGCCTATTGGTCACCTGCAGGGGCCTCCTCTGGCATCAACCAATTCAGTGGGTGTTATGAATTGCATTAGTATCATGTCTATAGATTAATTATATGCATCTCCTATTGATACTTTGTTTTTCCCATAAGGTATGAATGATTCATTTGTTGACATTATGAAACGTGTCAATTTTTTAGGAATCATGATTTTTTTCAATAATTCTCCTTTTTAACCCCTTCGCGACCTTTGCCGGTTCAGGACCGTCATGACAAGAAGGTCACTAAATGACCTTTGACGGTCCTGAACCGTCAAAAAATTAAATAAGCTTAGAAAGTGATCAAGGATCACTTTCTTCGCTTAAACGGCCTTGCTGCAATGCCTCGATGTCGAGGCATTCAGCAAGGCCGAGATCGGCATCGGGGGCCATGTCTGGCCCCTCCCCGGGGCGTCAACAGCTGCAAAATAATTATGCAGTGATGTCACTTGATGAACCATCCAGTACCAGCAAAATGTGTAAAAAAAATATAAAAAAAGTATTAAAAAAATAAAATAAAATAAAAAAATAAAGTTTATTATTTTGAGCAAGTGCTAAAATTTCTCAAAAATCTCAACAAAGAGTTAAAATAAAAGCACTTCAAATACCCAAGGGGTGTCTAATATAAAAAAAAATGGCTGATGGGGTAAATTGGAGTGGCCTAGCTCAAAGATAGGGCATAGGTACAGACTGACCAAAATGGAGAAAAAAAGCGCACTTCCCAAATGTGGCATTTTAAATCTGAAACAACCCGACAAACCCATGCATGTGGGGTATCACTGCATTCAGGAGATGTTCCTGAACACACATTGGGGTGTTGTTTGACAGTAACATATACCAGGACCTGTATATCTATAACTAAAAAAAAAAAATTACTATTACATAGTTTGACAAAGTGTAGTTCTATAATTGGTGCATGGAAAAAAAAAAATAACAGCATTTGGAATACCCTGGGGTGTCTAGTTTTCAAAAATATATGGTTTGAATGGGTTAAATTGAGTTAACCAGCTTCAAAGATGTTCCAAAGAGGAGATGGAGGCAGAATGACCAAATGACCACCTAAATTACGCATGCCCCAAAAGTAGCCTTTTACCAGCCAAACAATCTGACAAACCCATGCATGTGGGGTATCGCTGTACTCAGGAGATGTTCCTGAACACATATTGGGGTGTTGTTTGATAGTGGCATATACCAGGACCTGTATATCTATAACTAAAGTACAATTTGTGTGGGAAAAAAAATAAAAAAAATTACTATTACAAAGTTTGACAAAGTGTAGTTCTATAATTGGTGCATGGAAAGGGTTAAAATAACATCATTTGGAATACCCTGGGGTGTCTAGTTTTCAAAAATATATGGTTTGAATGGGTTAAATTGAGTTAACCAGCTTCAAAGATGTTCCAAAGAGGAGATGGAGGCAGACTGACCAGATTTGTTAAAAAAGATTTGGAAATCATAAAACGCTGCTTGTACTTATTGCCCTATAACTTACAAAAAACAGCAAAAAAAACATAAAAACATTTGGTATCTCTAAACTCAGGACAAGTAGTAGAATCTATTTAGCTAGTTTTTTTACTTGCTTTTTTAGGTGAGTAAAAGATTTTTCTAATAAAAGTCATAAAATGTGTTTTTTTTCAATTTTTCACCATGTTTTTTTTATTTTTTTTATAGTAAATAAGATGATACGATCAAAATAATGGTATTATGTGGGTTCACTAAATGGGTGAGGAGAAAATTACAGCTGAACACAAGCACCACAAAAGTGTCAAAACAGCCTCGGTCCCACAGGGTACAAAAAGAAAAATGAGCCCGGTCCTTAAGGGGTTAATTATGTAAGTTAATTTTTTTGATTTATTTATAATATATTTTTGAAAGTATCTAAATTATATTTCTGTAATAATGTATTAACTATTTAATACTGTTTAATTTATATATGATGAATTAATTATGAATTAGTAATAAATGAATTGTAACTGATTTATTTGTTATATTTCTTATGATGTGAAGGGTTAAGGGGGGGGTGTTTATCCCATTTTGGATTGATTGATTTCACTTGCTTTTTAATGGTTTTATTTAATTACACCCTAGTACTTAAAGGGTGTAATATTCCTTGTAAACTAGACTGCTTTTGATTAAGCACGGGTGTGCGAAATGTAAAGTCTGGTCCTGCTGGTGGAGGATGTTGGTGTCTGCTGTGGAAGGACAGAAATAAAGTTTTTCTTGATTTTACTTTCTTGCTTTACTGGTTTCCGTTACCTCCGGATGCGTTCTCTTGAGGATCTCTGCTGTTATACACAGACTGGGGGTGAGTCTAAAGAGAGGCTGCAGCACCCGGAGGAACTCTTGGGAATGATTAATCACGGCTAGAGCGTTCCCATTATTGATTATTTCTGGAGTCTGCATTTACAAACGTTTGTGAAAAAAGGGTGGTTCTGAAGAGCACAGTAAATTCAAGCATGGTACTGTGATAGGATGCCATCTTTGCAATCAGTCTCACCTCACAAATGCTCTACTGGATGAATGGACAAAAATTATCACAGGAACACTCCAAAATCTTTTTGAGAGCCTTCCCTGAACAGTGGAAGCCGTTATAGCTGCAAAGGGGGGGAGGGGCAACTACATATTAATGTCTATGTATTTAGAAAGCAATGTCATAAAAGTCCTTGTTGGTGTAATAGTCAGGTGTTCCACTACGTTTGTCATTGTAGTGTATACATATTTTTGCATTTACCATACATGGAATCTTCCCAGGGCAAGCCATCTGGAGCTTTCCCTCTGCTGGGAAAGTGGTTTCATGAGGGATGGGGTAGTTGGCAGAAGGGGAGGGCTAGATCCAGGCAGCCTTGAGTAGTATGAAACGTGACTAAACGCCCATCCCATAAGCAGGGAAAGTGACCCAGAGACCTGGGGAAGCAGGATGGGTTCCCAGGCATGCAAATTACAAACATGTCTCATATTTCAGTCATAAAGTATTCATTAAATGCCAGAAGCTAGATTATTAATTGCAATAACATGTCTTTACACCCTCTTCCTGGTTTTATATTAAAAATACAAAGGTTTTTATAACCTGTTGTAACTTGAATGCAATCTTGTAGTATTTTGATACCATGTTTCCAGGTTATTAGTTCTTTCAAGAAGACATTTTGTTGTCTGTATTTGCTACCAAGTACTGGTCTAGCCCCCGTCTCCAGTAATTTGCTGCTTTACTATCACTATACACCTGTCCCCCAACCCAGTTCTCCTACACCACTGAAAACAAATGTAAATTACCAATTAATGGCATGATTGTATATGATACTAATATAATTACAGAACTATAAATTCACAAAGGTTCTGATGATTGTGCATTACTGTTGGGCAGATGGTTCATTGGCTTCTTACAATTGCTATATGTCTCAATATTTACATTTTTTTATATGCATAAGGATTACGAAAGCAGGGACAAGACTTGTTTCTATTATGTATTTGTATAAACAGACACATTTCACAGTATCAAATGTAAAATGTTAGTCACCTTACATGCAATTGTAGCCCACATGGAACAAAGATCACAGTACCTTGCTGACTTTGCCCCCTCTGTAAACAAACCAGCAGTCCCCTTTCATAAGTCATAAACTGTTATTGTTTAAGTGACAGCCATATTTTAAATTAAGTTAGCATTATTAATCAAAAATATATACACATTCAGTTATTAATTCCAAATGCAGTTAGAATATGTTTTAAATATAAGGATACACAGGGACATGAAAAGGTGGCTGATGTGGGTACACGCACCTATGTGTCCACTTAAACGTGTGTTACTGTATGGCAGTAGAGTGTTTGTGTCAGTGTATGTGATTGGGTGTTAGTATGTGCATGTGTTCTAGTTACAGGGGGCACAAACAACTATAAGCTCAGGCACCACCAACCATAGTTGTCTTTACAGTTATCTTCAAACATATATAACTAACATTGTAAAATAACTTAAATCAAGTTTACTGTAGAGTATACAACAGCTAGAACAAAGATTAAAAAAAGATGAAATTATAAAGATTTATAGCACCCAGTAAACATCTATATGCAGTGTGACAGTGTGAACCCCAGGGAGATGATTAGCATGGCATCTGAGTACAGCTGCTATGCAGATTATACATATGGGTCCCTGGGGTGGAGCAATTGGAGAGCAGGGTGGGCCAATGCTCCATTCCCCCATTCTGTGGAAACTCCATGCCAGGTTTTCCAGGAGGCAAGAAATCTACAGGATCCGGTCCGGGATTTCTATGAGGCCGGCGTCAGGCCCAGGTGCTGGGCATTAAAAACCCCTGGAGCCTGATACTCAGGGAGACTGTTGGGGGAAGAGGAAGTTCCCTGAGCTCCCAGGGCAAGAAGAGGCCCTGAAGAAGACAATCCCTGAGCCAAGTGAGGCAATACCTGCCTGGACATTGTGTGTGCTGTCTGGGGGAGGTTTTCCAGAGCCTGGTGTAGCTGGGTCTGGCTGGGAGGTTGAGATAGTGGGTGATTAGGCTGGTCAGTCTGGACCAGCATAGTTTAGTTAGAGAGGGCTCCAATTGGGAGCTAGGTTTTCGTTTTATGATTTGGTTTTGGGGTTTGAGCGATTAAAAATAAAGCGCTATTTTGTTCAAAGCTGCTGTTCCTGACTCTGATTGCCCTAGAGGACTGTGCTTAGGACCCCTAAGAAGTGACATGTGTGGCCCTCATGCTACAGGGTTTGTCACAGCAGTGAGATGTTTAATTCAAAACATTCTGACCTTTGATCAGGGTCCAAAAGTTGAGGATGTTACTCTAGGTTAATGGTAAGATAGGTAAACATACATGAACTTCATTTTCTTTCTGGAAATTTATAAAGCACTTTCTTGGACTAGGTCACTCTTTGTGAACTTTCCATTTTAAATCTAGATTCCAGGATCTCTCTCTATTTCCCCGCACCAATCCTCGCACACCATTGAAAACATTTCCCTTATCATAGATGCAGACTTGTTATATACTTTATATATAATATACCTGCTTCACCCAAGAAAAAGGTTTACCACAGAACCGTCTCCAACACATTTAGCTTTATATTGGTTAATTCTCCATTTATTGTACATGTAAGAAAGGTACATAGCATCAGATATACAAAGTGAGCACAATATCATCCAGAAGTACAATAGAGGTAGAAAACTTCGGCAGTTGTAAAATGGAGTACTCGGAAGCATAAATGGCAGATACCTATGTACTGTAAAACACATATTGGTGGTACACATCACAGAGTCATAATATTTATGTATTTTGTACATAAAAATACATTTCACATAACAATATAGTGCAGCATGCTGAGCATAGTAAACTTTACCATTGTACAACTTCTAATTTCATGTTTTCCTCTTATGAGTTATTTACACTAATTTATAGCTAAATTTAAGTATTTTTCTAAACATTCACATTATTTTGTTTGCGTTTTCCCCAAATGTCCACCCATTTCACTTAGGATATTACTCAGGGATTACAGAAGTTTATCCAAATTAAGGAAATTTGCTAGTGAAGTGAAATGTAGATCTTCTTATTTTCATTTCCACCATTTTTAACTCTTTTTGTGACTTAGCCAAGAATTATTTCGTAAATTGAAGAGGGATTCGTATCCTCAGTTTCCGATGCCCTAAATAGATATAAATTCTCATCAGTTTCATGTGATAATTTAATGTATGATTAGATATGATATGTTTAGACATTTGAATTGTTCTTTATTGAAAAACTATAATACATCTGTTCTATCCTTGATCATGATCATGAGAAACGGCAGGGAAATAATGGTAAAAATAACTGCAGGAGAAACTAATAATAATTTGAAATAACGCGGAATATGCCAGTGGGAGAATAGGAAAAATGCTATGGATGTCAATGAACACAATCTATGTACAGTCAGCCAGCTACCAGCTAATAGACCTTCTCATCAACCAGCATCTTTAGAAGAATTACGTGTGGGGACCACCAGTATCATAGTGTCTGTAGAATGTAGTGTAAGTAAAAAACAATGATTTACATTGCAAGACCACCAGCGTGGATCATAAAATAATAACTTCTGTTTTGAAGGAAAGTGCCACATTTGGACCAAGCAAGGTAGAAAATATTTTATTATTCTCTACAAATCTAGCACTTTGACCTTTTTTGATTTATTAATATGATTGATTTTGTATCATATGTTCTATTTATATTTTGTTTAATTAGTGGGAATTATATACTATGTGCTTTTCATTTCTACAAAACTGGTTGCCTCTTGGTATAGTGTGGGTTCAATATGATTGTTTTTTTTACAATAATTATATTGCACAATAAATAACAATGAGTTATATTATATGTATTGCTCTATTTTGTGCTGTAACATATCAGATTTGTGGGTTAAGAGTATGCTAATGTAGCAATATTAGGTATTGAGCTTCATTACAGACTATTTTGTTGTGTGCTGTGCTTAATACTAATCCTGACATTGGAAACATATTCCCCACACAATTATTTAACCAAAAACCAACCAATTAAACACTTACCGGAGTGTGCAATCTCTTTCGATTAACATGATGGTATTTACTATTTGATCAATTGATGGTCTCTTTGTCTGATTTGGATTCCAGCAATTTTGCATGCATTTACAAAGTTCATAGAGGCAATCTCCCTGTGTGTCTGAACTGTCTGGAAATGTACTGAATATTTCCTGTAAAAATTAAATCTTTTTAATATGGTGTCATGTTTTACATCATATATACACACACTCACTGGCCACTGTTTTAGGTACACCTTGCTAGTACCAGCGTTTGCCTTCAGAACTGCCTTCATTCTTCATGGCATACTTTCTACGAGGTACTGGAAACATTCATAAGAGATTTTGGTCCTTATGGACATAATTACATATTGCTGCAGATTTGTTTGCTGCACATCCTTGGTGCAACTCTCCTGTTTGGATTGAGATCTGGTTACTGTAGAGGCATTTGAAGTACAGTGAACTCATTGTCATGTTCAAGAAACCAGTTTGAGATGATGTGAGCTTTGTGACATGGTGCATTATCCTGCTGGAAGTAGCCATCAGAAGATGCACTGTGGTCATAAATGACATGTTCAGCAACAATACTCAGGTAGGCTGTCACATTGAAACAATGCTCAATTGGTACTGAGGGGCCCAAAGAGTGCCAAGAAAATGTCCCCCACACCATTACAACACCATCACCAGCCTGAACAGTTGATACAAGGCAGGATGCATCCATGCTTTCATGTTGTTTACGCCAAAGTCTGACCCTGCCATCTGAATGTTGTAGCTGGAATCGAGACTCATCAGACCAGGCAACGTTCTTCCAGTCTTCCATTGTCCAATTTTGTTGAGTCTGTGTGAATTTTAGCCTCAGTTTTCTGTCCTTAGCCAACACGAGTGGCACCCGGTGTGGTCTTCTGCTGCTGTAGCCCGTTTGCTGCAAGGTTTGATGTGTTGTGCGTTCAGAGATGGTATTCTGCATACCTTGGTTGTAACGAGTGGTTATTTCAGTTACTATTGCCTTTTTGTCATCTTGAACCAGTCTGCCCATTCACCTCTGACTTCAACAAGGGATTTTCATCCACACAACTGTCGCTTACTGGATATTTTCTCTTTTTTGGATCAATCTCTGTTTGGGGAAGAAAGTGAAAAGGTTTCCTTTTCCACTCTGATGCACAGTTTCCACTCTGATGCTCAGTTTGAACTTCAGCAAGGTCTTGGCCACATCTACATGCCTAAATGCATTGAGTTACTGCCATGTGATTAGCTACTTGTGTTAACAAGCAATTGAACAGGTGTACCTAATAAAGTGGCCAGTGAGTGTAGATTGTGCTTGCTTTGAGTTCCCAGACTCACCATGTAGCTAGTACACTGTTTAAATGGCTTAAGTTGATAGTTATTGGATGTCATTTTCTGATTACTAATAGCTTCCCAGAATACAATGGCCAAGTTAAAAATGTCAGATTCACGTGAGTACATCCCATGTTTTATCACTTCTGGTGCTGACCTGCAAATTGAATAACATAGAATAACAAATTGTGAATATATATTTAAATGTTGCAGTCAGGTAATATGCAGAGAAAAAATACATATGATCTCAATGTACATAGAACAGATTATTATTATTTATAGTTTTATATAACGTCATCAGAAGAACCAACCACACTAGTATAAGTATTACAGGAAAGGTGAGCTAAAGGAATATGGGAATACTGGTGTTAAATGAATCCTGAAGCGCACAGGCAGCCAATGAAGAGACTTACAGAGGGGAGAGGTGTTAGTAAAGTGATGCGAGAGGCATCTTGTGTTAGGAAGGCACGGATGTGGGCAATGTTTTAAAGCTGAAGGTGGCAGTTTTTTGAGACAGACTAAATGTGGGGAGCGAATGATAGGTCAGAGTCTAGAAAGACACCAAGGCAGGTAACTTGAGGGGATGGAGAGATGATCACACAATAGACATTGAGGGGAACTGATGAAGGAATCTTAGCATAGGATGGAGGGAATATGAGAAGTTCCATTTTTGAGAGATTTATTTTTAGAAAACGTGCAGACATCCAGGTAGAGACAGAAGCAGATCACAGATGTAATATAGGTGGGAGTAGACAGAGGCACTATTAGCTCCCTGATTTTTTCCACATATATATTTACCACATATATATATGAAAGGTGCCAGCATAGTCTGCTTTATAGAGGAATTCTAGTCACCCAGTTAAGGTAACCAATAAGTAAAAAACACCCAGTTTTCGGCCTTGGGCAGTAAAGAAACGTATGCAAAGAAAGAATGACAGAAGTAATTTTAAGTGCTCAAAAGAGGACAAATACCATTTTTCTGCTTCTGGAGGCATCATTTTGAAGACATATGGATAGACTGGCTTCCTTATATATACCGCCCGTCCAAAGTGGCCCAATATTAGTGTTCTCTATTTTATGAGGAGAATGAAACAACATTAACTAATGTACTTGACAACATGCATTGTGAAACGTGTTTAAGTACAGATATTAGCTAACTTTGGGTACGGCTTAACAAGCAAATACCAATGAATGTGTTAAATGTATCCTTAAGGATATGGCTCTCCAAATGGCTACTCAGCAGGACAACTTTATTTCATTTCTACAATTCTGGAACTTTTTTATTCACACAAGAAATAAAGACACAGCACAATTCACTTTAGGACTGGAAAGTCATATTTGCCTCATTCAATGCTAGATATGTAGGAGGCAAACTGGGCTCAGTTGCCCAGTAAGTATCTCTTATATACTAACACTGTTACAAAGAAGTGCATTGATATAGTCTAGTGGAGCTGCCCTTTTGCTGCCAAGACAATAGGAAGCCTTTTAATACCTCCCCACAGGGAAACCAAGAGATTTCCAGGTGGGCCGGCCTGTCCAGGGGTCGGTGGAGCGCCAAAGCAGTGATTCAATGTGGCCACCTCTGATGGTCACCTAAAGTTAAATCGGCCAGCTTGTAGACACCATGCTGCCTAATGCCTCAGTGAGGCTCTTCGTCCCACACCCTTGAAGATGAGAGGTAACGATCAAGGGGGGGAGGCTCACACAGTCAAAGGAGTTCCTTGTGTGGCAATCAATCCCGAGGAGGAGAGCACAGAGCAGGTCAGGAAAGAGTAAAGTTACAAAAAAATGCTACACAAGGTAGAAGGGGTAATAACACACAAGAGGGGACTGGGTGGGGCATCACATGAATACACAATGTGGGGCTGGCTGGAGCTTAGCCTGTCCAGATGTGGGTCCCATTGTGGCAGAGCCTATCCTGGTGTGTGGGTGTTGTGTGGCCGAGCCTGTCCTGTTTTCTGTCTATTTGGGTATTTACTTATAGTGAAAAATGTAATGTCATGGGAAAAAAATATACCACTAAAATATTGCCAGTATTGCCTGGCGACACAATTAAAAGAGATTACAGATATAAAATCCCACTTATGAAGCTGACCTGTTTTGGATTTACATAAATATGACTGCACTGCAAATTGCAGTGGACTATATCGTTTGAGTGCAGATACTGCAAAGCGGAAGTGAGCTGTCCAAAGTAAGTGAGAAGATCATTCATTCCAGTATCGGCACTGAGTGTTTCCAGTGTACAGGTGTATTCGGTAAAAGGATAAGATACCTAAAAGCAGAAAAAAGTGATATCCATTTAACAAAATACGTTTTTTTGTTTAAAGGAAATTGTTGCTTTTAGCTTTTAGTACTATTAAATTCATTAATTACAACTACCTAGACTGTGTTTTTTGTTTGTCTTTTATTGTAACATGGACATGGACTTGTATCTGGCACCTAGGGGCTACTTGAGTGCATATGGACTTTAGTGAAAATGTAGCCCTGGAGATAAGACTGTCCTGTCATCTTAATTTTATAAAACACACATTAACTTGATTAAACAGTAACTTACCAACTCAGTTGTATAAGGATGGCTCTTGATGTCTCGCATTCCTAACAGATTTAGGTGATTTAATTCTTTTATTTTTTTCCTTGTTTCAAGGCACATTCTGACAGATACTACCTCATGTAGGTAATTGGTCTGCAACATTAGAATTCATAGAATAATAGAATGTGTTGGCAGATAAGAACTTGCCCAATTTCTGAATACTTTCATTGGTCCCTGTGATATCTTCACTGTATTAACATCTACCACTTCTGCATAAAGGCTATATATGCATCCACTACCCTCTCAGTAACCTAATACTTGCTGACATCAGTTTTAATATTTGCTCCTCTAAATTAAGACAATATACTATTGTTGTGGTTGTTTTTCTTCTATTAAATAAACTCCCCACCTTGTTGATTCCCTTTAAATGTTTCTATCATATCATCCCATTTCATCTTTCTTTAGAACATTACTATAAAATACTTGTTTTAAATGTTATTATAGGTCAAATACCTATTTTAACCACAACCCAAATAGAGTGCGCTGTGAAAAAGTAGAGGGTGAACTTAACTGAGGTTGGATGCTAGTTTTGCTAACATGTACAAAACAACAAAAACAACAACTTGAAGGTCATACGTATTTGGGATCTTTGTGAAGGCATATGGGATCTTTCATGTCCTCACCTGAAACTTGCATAATGATCCCAATACACAATCTAAAACAATAGCAATAATAATAACTGGACATGCCATAAAAAGTTAACTAATTATTTTGTCCCCTCTAGATTTTTAACCTTAAATGCCAAGCGTCATCCAAAGGTTGCCTGCTCCCAGATCATATTTTTTGCTAACCCACAAGCACTTTAGTGAAGTCGTTTTGTGAATATACCCAATTGTCACAAATAGATCCCCTTTAAGGGTCTTCATAGCTTTGTAGTACTATGAGAAATTAAGTTCTTGATTTTGTTTTTTGGGTTAGTTCCTACACACAGTATATTTATTTGTACAACATTATCACAAACAAGTTATTTTGGAGTTGACTTTAAAAAAGACATGCCTATCCCACCTTATAATTATACTGTGTTTCAAAAAAAATTTACCCTGTTAAAATGATCTTTGTAGACTTTTTGTGAATTTTCTTGATTGATTTCCTGGATAAAATATCCTATAATAAAATGAAAAACATTTCACAATTTAAGTACTTGGGATTGGTTCTTATTTGAAGAAAATAGTGATTATATGATTTATTATCATAATAAATTGCCAGATTTATTACAGATAGGATTGAGAAACAGAAAAGATGTCCTTAACATAGCATATTAGTAACACTGCACAAACATCCTTCATCACACCAATGGTGCCACACACCCATCTTTCAAATTGGCACATTGTTTACATTATGATCTTATACTCAGGAGTTTTAACTCCAGCATTGGAGAGCAAAATTCAAAGATACACATTGTCTTCTTGGTCAGCAGTGTTAACTACATATATAAAACTTTGCTACTCTTTCACTACACACAGTGAGAAGAGCTTAACTACACTTCCAGCATTATAAAGGTAAACTCTATTACAGATTCAATAGGGTTCACAGACAATGTAGTTCATGGAGCAATTATGTAGCATAAACTAATTTCTATTAGAGTATAATAATAAAAAGGGATACATTGTGTTTATTATACGTGAGATTTTACAGTATGTAATCAGTATGGATCACAGAGGTATCAACCAGCTTGGATTTTTACTTAGGAACTCTGATCACCAACAAAAGAACCAAAGTAAGCTCATAGAAATGAGGGGCATCAACGGAGGGAAGGGAGACAGGGTGATATGGGTACAAAAGACAAATACCTGGGAGATATTAGTTTTAGTTACACATTATTTTAACTGATTATTTTAACTGTCGGTAAATTTACTGGCTTTTGGAAACCCTTGTAAAGAAGGTTAGATGAAGTCAGCACCAGACAGGAAAAATAAATACAATTGACCTGCCCTCAATGGGTTCAAATATTGCTCTGAGCTCATGAGGCAACGCTTCCGCTTCAAACAAATAGATGATATAGATGATAGATAAGTAGGTATACAGATATTAAAATAGGTGGAGAGACAGATAAGTCTAGTGTGATATATAGATTACACCAATTTAGATAGAATAATAGATCTTGATATATATATATATATATATTATACCTTTGTTGTCTATATGACCCTGCAAAACATAAACAATGAAGAAAGTATAAAGTAAAGTAAAGGCAAATCTGATGAAAAATCAAATGTGCTCAACTTTTCTCAATAACAGAAACTATATAAAAATGAAAATGCATTAAATAGCTTTCTGATAAGAATAGCTATACAATATTTAAATATATAGAAAGTTATCCCTTTATCAAAATTGTATTGCTCTCCAAGTTCAAGATGGATTATACATTCTGAGGATTATTTTAGCAGACTGCATACTAGCTTTAGATACAATGTGGAATGTTTAAATCCCTTTATAAATCCATTATCATGCTAATCTAATGCCAAAACAACCTAAAACATTTGATGCTACAGCATAATGCCAATACTCTCATACATTAACAATGTTACCATGTTATCCTGATAAGTAGGTTGTATGGGTTCTCATTCACAAACATGTTTACATGAAAGTCAAGTAGGTACAATAACAGTGGGCAAAATCTACAAACATTTGCTGTAAATCTTTCTTTTCTTTTCCTCCAGCTCTAACAATTTATTACACTTCATTATTGCAGAATGCAGACAGTTAGTGCATCCTAGCTATATTTGGGAACTTTCTAGGATTGACTTTATGGGGGAAAGGCTGCTTCCTGGGGCCTTCGGGTTACTTTTCTATTCTGGAGGCAGCAATGCCTTTTCCCTGCTCACTTCCCCTTCTACTTTCAGCCTATTATGAACTGTCTGGGGCTAACACTGCCCACATACATAGCTAACCTTACCCACATGGATCTAGCCCTGCCCCCTTGTCTGACTGGCCCCTCATCCTCTCAAAGCCACTTCCGCTGGAAGAGGGAGTGCTCCAGGTAATCTATCCTGGAAAACTTAAAAGTACTCTGAAAATCATTAATGTAGCCTCACCCACAGTACAATACAAGATTGTGTTTCAAAGACCAAAGTTTGCACGCATTAAATGTTACAAATAAAGAAATAAAATATCCTATACCCTTTGGATATCATCTGGAGTAATCAAACAACACACTGATTTCACTCTGTAAATTGTGTTGCCTTTGGGTCCTGAAAAAGATATGCAACATCATCTTGGTTATGGTTCAAACAGTGTTCAGCAGTAATTATACTTCATTTTATATATTTTCTAAAGGCTTCTTCAGTGCATACTTTTGAATGTGTTTTATGTTACATCAGATTCACAAAATAGTCACGCACTAGCTACTGTGGTTATTCACTAAAGCAGTTGTTTGCAGTTGAAGTTTGCAGGTAAATCGCAGAACTCCCTCTAACCAGCTCAACATTAAGGAGTGCAAGGTCTGTTACTTTAGTCCTCAGCTTACGTGCTCCTTATCGATTGATGCTGAGTGCCAGGATATGACATCACATTCCAGTATTCAGCATCAATCTCTGTGCGCACTGCCAGGTCAGGAAGGCCTGGCTTGCAATCTCCATTCCAATTCATCCCAAAGTTTATGGGGGTTGAGGTCAGGGCTCTGTATGGGCCAGTCAAGTCCTTCCATACCAAAGTTATTCAACCATGTCTTTATGGACCTTGCTTCGTGCTGTGTGTGTGTGTGGGGGGGCACAGTCATGCTGGAATAGAAAAGAGCCTTCCCGAACTGTTCCTACAAAGTTGGAAGCACAGCATTGTCCAAAATGTATTGATATGCTGAAAGGAACATAGCAAGACTTTTTGGAAAATGCTACTACATATTAATGTCTACATATTTAGAATGCAATGTCATAAAAGTCCCTGTTGGTGTAATGGTTAGGTGTCCCAATACTTGTGTCCTTATAGTGTATGTGTATATGTGTGTGTATGGGCAGGTGTGTATAAGTGCAGCATTCATGTATGTAAATATAGTGGTGAAGGGGGGGGCATAAAGCTATGGCTTTGCATGAAACTGCAACTAATCCAAAACCCTCTGCTTTGCTGAATAAATTCCAAAATGGGATAGAAAAATTCTAAACTGCTGAAATGAAAACTTAATTCATATAAATCTGTTTGTCCTTCCCAACAGAAAATGCTATATGATAGCCTGTAAACTTAAAATGTTTAATCAGACATTTAGACTTTAGAAGGCATTGCCTAGATCTATTCATGGTGTCCATTTATCCACCTTGTGATTCATTCCAGTTCCTTAACAAAAGCCCATGTACACCAAAATAGGCAAGCCCATACTTGATACCGTTTTCTCATAATCAGATGAAGTTGACACATTATACCCATCTGGATAAGTGGAGCAATGGTTCACCCTTGGAGCTGAATGCAACATGTTCATTGCACATTTTCAGGTGCAAGTCAAAATCAAAAGATCTGATTTTTGAATGATTCGCTAAATAAAAAAAATATGGTATGGTACTTAACTTACCTAGGTTATTTTTATACGTTACCAAGTCCTGTAGTAAATTAGTAACATCTGTTCGATTGTCTGGCTTGTAGTCCAAATTGCGGCTTATAATGGCCCACAAGTCAGGTGCGAAGGAATTTGGAATTTGTACCTTGTGGTCAGATGTTATCTGCAAAAGTTAAAACACTATATAGTCTAAAAAAACCTATTCTTATAAACAAGTAATGACACAAGTGACAGGACAGTTAAAAGAAAACTTAAAATTATGCTAATTGCCCAAGTATCAGACATGGTTATGTTTCGTGTATATTTGTGAATGGTTTGGTTTTTTAAAGTCTCTGAATATTTAAAATAAGAGATGCTCTATATTTATGAAGTAAGGTTAAATAATTGTTGAAAATAAAAAGGAAAAAGATTGAGATATGGATAGGATGTAAAAATAATTTTTTATAGGGTAGTGTATTCTTTGGAAGTATAAGCATTGCTCTGCATGGGAACACAATTGACACCAGTGAGGGCATTTACCAAGACATTAACATATACTCTAAATATTATTTTGGTATTAACAAAATTATCGTCTCTCTTCTCTTATATAGAGATTCTCTGCTTTTGTAGCATTGCTAGCCATATTATTCAATGAATTCATTATTAGATAATCTACTTTTGTTTTTCCTCTGGTTTAAATCCAACATTGCTTGTTGCTTTGATTAAACAATTCTTAGGTATTACAAATATTCCAATAACTCCTGTTATTCTTAAAATGATTGTCTGTATTATTATTATTATTAGGCTGTTAGATATCACTCTTTTGTTCTCTTTCAAGTATATACATTAAAGTGCTGGTGCTTGCAAGTTGGTTAATAATACAAGTTTGAAGCAGAATCACAAACGAATTGGACAAAAGACCAAGTGGCAAATTTGCTAAAGCCAAGTTGCATTAGCACTCGCACAAAAAAAAAGAAACAGCATGTATGTTGGAGATGCAAGAATATGTGAGGATAAAAAAGAATTAACCTGCAAATTTTGTTACTAGTCTCCAGTAGTTCAGTAAGGATTTGATGCATGATGTGTGAGCATGTAATGCACGTGGTGCAATTAACAGGGTAGGGTATGATGGACTGAGTATATTTAAGTGTGTGTGAGGGACTGTGCATGATGTGTGTATGTGTTACTGTGTTTGTTACAGTGTGTATGTGACTTGTGTGTTAGTGTGTGCATGTGTTATATTTAGTATGTGTAAGTGTGTGCGCAAGAATGTAAGATGGTCAGGGTGGGTCAATGGGCTGGGGCAGTGGCGGAACTACCGGGGTCTCAGGGGTCGTGACTGTGGCCGGGCCCTGGAGTTCTGCCAGTCAGGGGGGCCCAAGGGGTGCTGAGCGGTTGCCCCCCTGACTGGCAGAACTCCAGGGCCCTTCTGTCTCCTCTGCTCCCCGCCGCTGCTGCTGCTGCCGCCTGCCTCAGCGCTGCCCCGACTGTAGTGGTGGGAGCGTGAGTCGTCTGTCAGGTGCCGGTGCTTCACACTGAGTGCCGGCATATGACGTCATATGCTGGCGCTCAGCAGTGAAGCCGTGCGCCCCCCACCACAGGACTGCACGGAAAGTGACCTACAAAGGGGGGTAGGGAGAGGGTAGATAGTGAGAAGGGGGGTAGGGAGAGGGTAGATAGTGAGAAGGGGGGTATGGAGAGGGTAGATAGTGAGAAGGGGGTAGGGAGAGGGTAGATAGTGAGAAGGGGGGGTAGGGAGAGGGTAGACGGTGAGAAGGGGGGTAGGGAGAGGGTAGATAGTGAGAAGGGGGTAAGGAGAGGGTAGATAGTGAGAAGGGGTGGATGGGTTGGGGGTGGGGGGCCCTTAACAGATTCTCGCACCGGGTCCCTGAGGCTTCTAGTTACGCCCCTGGGCTGGGGGCCACTCAGCTGTACCTGCTCCCTGGGCCAGAAGTTGTCAGTCCTCATCTGCTTGACACCTACTGGCCATGGCTGGTGTAGGGTGGGGGGTCTGGTTTAATGAATAAGTAATATGAGTTGAAGATTTTAGTGTTTAATGGTGACCAAACAGAGCTGTTGTACCTTAATATAAATGTACGGTACAATTTCCATCTTGTTTTTCATTTTGTATGAAAAAATATATTTGAAATATGTGTAATTGAAAGTGATACCTCTTTCACATATTGAAACAATGTGAGGTGAGCTAGTTCTTGAAACGGTTGTCTGCCATAGAGAAGGATTGAATAAATACTTGCAGTAAGCATCCATGTCTCTGTATAATTTGTAAAGATCTTCTTTTCCAGTGTTTCTGGTGCAGTGAAATAAACGGCAACCGGTTCATTTCCATCACCTTAATTGAAAATAAAGTATTCAGCTCATTCTATAAGATTTCCTCATTATTTCAATTTTTTTATAAGAAAAGGATATTTGCTAAGTATGGTGGAATTAGTAAACCAGGCCTCACTTGGGATAAAAATTGTTGTTTTTTTACCACAATATTCTTATAGTGATTTATGATTCTGTTAAATGATGCCAGTCATGCCCTCTTCCAACATCTGGACACTGTCACTTTATCTTGGGTCAGTTTTCTTAGAAACTTTTAAGAAAATCCATTTATTGTTGCTTTATTATAACTTTTATAATTTAATATTTTTCATTTTAATGGAAATAACATTTGAAAGAAGGGTGAGCAATAAATCTCACATATAAAAAAAGTTTCAAAAACTTAACTAGACTAAATTGTTTGATAAAATGATCTGCCCATTACAAATATAGTCTTACCTCGAAAGAAGAACTTGTCAGTGTCTTCTTCATAATAAGATGCAGAAATATTATTCTCCTCAGTTTGAATGTGTTTTGCATACTGAAAGCTAGCAAGCTTTGTTTGATAAGTTTCATTAACCTTTGGTATTACTACAAAGCTGGCAGCAGTGATGTCTCGTAAGATGACACGTTTACCATGACAATGATCAATTGCTTTAGTGACATCAATCAGTATATCAATCATTTGTGTCCAAGTAAGCTGGTTCTCTTTCTCATGCAGGTACTGTAGCAATGGCTTTCCATGTTCAACCATGTAAAATGGAAGTATATCAGTTTCTGTTGTGCTTAGCAACTCAATAATATTATCATTGCCTTGGCATATTTCTACAGCTCTTGACATTTCCTGGAATTGTTCGAAAGCACAATCTGTAGAATTTGTTTGTAGTATGTCATTTAAAGTATTTTGCTTGAGCATATATAATAAGGCATTGTCACAATTTGGGGTTTTTATCTCAAATTTAAAGAAAAATGGACCTGCCTTCACTTGTTCTTTGATGGTCAGATCTAGGTTGCTACTTGATAGTTTTTCATGCATGCATCTGTCAACAATGTCCTGATCTACTTGTATGCAAGCACTGCCTAATAGTTCAACACCTTTTCCACATAAGCATTCAAATAAAAATGGAGTAATGAATTTCCTGACATCATGTACAGGATGATATAAAAGTTTTTGGGAGAAGTGTTTCAGAATCATCGTTAATCTATGTTTTTTTCCTGTGGTTTTCTGGAGATTCCAAATCATCTCCAAAAGCTTCAGTGGTTCATAACATGCACCTAAAGATAGAATTTAAAATATTTGCAGTTTGCAGCAAACCATAACAAACAAGTAAAAACCCAAATGTATAGCAATTCCTTCATTCTTAACCATATTAAGTTTAATTAAATTATGTTTTAACTTGAAATATTGTACTTGAAAAGGAACATACATAGAGGGGTGGGCCTAGGGTTAGTAGCAGTTGGAAGCAGTTTTCTTTCAGCCCCCTAACAAACACACTATATTTTGTAGATACTTTATAATAAAACAGAAATTTACCTTGACACCCACTTACCCTAACACCATACATCAACATCCACACACTCATTTACGCTAACTCTTTACACATATACATGCACACATACACACACCCTTCTCCCGTTATTACTCTACCTCTCCCAGGTGCCACTAACCCAAGGCTCAGCCCGACACACACCGTACACACACGAACACTCTAACATCATATGCTGACACACACTCATGCTAACACTACCGTATATACTAACACACAATCCAACACCATATAGATACACACAGGCTAACACCATACGCTCACACATATGCTAACATCAAGCCTGTACTGGCCATCTGGCACATCTGGCAAATGCCCGCTGCTGGCTGAGAGCGGTACACACTCTGAAGCATTGGCCTGCAGCTGTCTGTGTGAGCTGCTGCTCTACTACCATAAGGTCACCCAACATGCTCACAGTCTATATATGTGCACCTTATTATACTCCAATTATACTTCTTTTCTACACAGAACCAGTTTAGCAATTCGTCCTCACACAGTTAGTTTGTTTTTCAAAGGCAAAGGGTCGTTTCGTTTATGTTCTTCAATACCTGTGCCATTTTCCAGAATATATTCAGTTACTTTTTCAACCACTGGGAGAAAAATGTCCCAATGTTTCTTCCCAACCAAAGAGCAAATATGTTTGAAAAAGTCCTCAATAGAAAACGAAAATTTCTTCGCAATTATCTATAAACAATAAACAAATACAATGCATTGGATTGGTAAGAAGGATTGTTTACACATAGCATCTATAGTCTTACTATGTAGCAACAATATAATACAATTACAAATTCTGCTTAATAGCCATGCACTGATTTTTTCCTGATATAAGAGAATATAACATTGGTGGCACTGTTAGAAAAGAAGAGAGGGACATAGGAGTAATTATCTCTGATGACTTGAAGGTAAGCAGACAATGCAATGAAGCATCTCAAAAAAAGCAAGCAGTATGCGGGGTTGCATATGGAGAGCTATTAGTAGCCGAACGTGGGAGGTGATTATGCCACTTTACAGATCTCTGGTTAGGCCTCACCTAGATTAACGAGTACAGTCCTGGAGACCCCATCTCCAGAAGGATATTCACACATTGGAGAGAGTTCAGAGGAGAGCTACAAAAATGGTAAGTAGTTTGCAGGACAGAAATTATGAGGAAGAGTAGAAGGAGCTTAACATGTATAGCTTGGAGGAAAGAAGAGAGAGAGGGATGCAAACACTTAAATACATAAAGGGATTAAACAAAGTACAGGAAGCAAGCTTATTGGACTTATATGTAACGTAAGGAGGTTCTACTTAATTCAGAGGTTAGTGGATAAATGGAACAGTCTCCCAGCAGAAGTGGTGGAGGCTAATACAGTGAGGAGATTTAAATAGGCATTGGATAGACATAAACATTTGATTACTATAGGACCTGACCGAAGACTAATGGGGGTTAAAACCCCTAACATCAGGAAAATGGGCATACCAGATGGGACGAATGGTTCTTATCTGCCGTCAAATTCTATGTTTCTACGTGCAATATAGGGGCATTAAAAATACTTGAGGGCGACATTTGTACCTTGCATGTACCTTAAATTAACATATCGTTGATGCACTCTATTTCACTAACAAATAAAACTCACTTTAATAATATAGCTAATTGTGTTACATTTTTAATATTACATTTCGCAGGTGAATTATGGAAGTCTTATAATTCACATGAGTCTAATTAAACAACAAATAATAGTCTGATAACCATAATAACTTACCTTTTCTGTAATGATTGATACATAGATGTGTTTCGCATCCCAGGGCAAATTGGCTAAAATGTTGTTTTCATTTCTTGCTTTTCCAGAAGAGAAAGATGTCTTGCCATCTAGAATGGAAATATACGATTGCAGGTTTTTTATAAGCAAGTTACTACCATCCAAACGATTTGACGGTGTTTTGACTTTTTTGAGGATGCAGACAATGAGTTTCTGGTATGTTTGGCAGAGATCAAATTGGTTCTTGGTGGCTTTCCGTTTTTTTAATGTCACACATTTCATATGAGCCTTAAGGGTTATGTGATATTTGCCCACTTTAATGTAGGCTAATGCTGAGATCCAGAAGCATAATTTTGTAAATTCAAGACTTTTATTCCATTTTTTGGTGCATTCTTGATTCATAGTATGATTCAATGCATTCTCAAATTCTTGTAAATGTGCATTCATAGAAAAGGTGGTTATATTCTTCTGAATTGCTTTTGTCAATGTTATTGCAGCAACATATCGAATCCTTTCTTCCTCGTGGGAGCAGTAATACAGAATTTCTGCTGTTGATGCCAATCGTTTTACATCTTCAATCGACACCGCTTCACCTGTTGAGTAAAGAACAAAATCTTTTGAAATTTCTGTTGTCAACCATCCATCAAAATAAACCCTGTCAATTCAAGCAGATTGATCGCAGTATGCTCCAGTTGTAGGCATAAAGAGGTAAGTCCCGAGAAGGAGGGGAGTGTCAGTGCGCAGTGCTACAATAAGCGTATGAGCTTTAGTGTACAATACTAGACTGTGTCGGGTGTTAGAATAAGTGTGTGTGAGCGGCGGTGTCAATGTACAGAGTAAAACTGTGTACAGTATGTGTTTATCGGTTATGTACAGGGTTAAACTATGTTGGGGGTAGAGTGATTGTGTGATAGCATCCTTGTTAAAGTGAGTGTGCATGGGGGCGTCAGTAAATAGTGTTAGACTGTGCTGGGTGTCAGTGTACCATGTCAGAGTGAATGTGTGTGCCAGTATACAGTATTAGACTGGGTGAAGTGTCCAAGAACAGTATGTCAGTGTATTTTTTGAGTGTTGGTGTATTATGGTAGAATGTATGTTAGCCTTGTGTGTGTCTAAGTATGCTAGTATGCAAGACTGTGTGTGTATCTAGGTATGTTAGTGTGTGTGTGCGTTCCAGTTTGTGTGTGCCTGGATATGTTTGTGTGTGTAATTTATTGTGAGTGGTTGTGTGTGTTAGTGGTGAGTATCTGTTGTGTTAGTGTGAGTGTCTGGGTGGTTATGTTAGTGTGAATGTCTGGATATATGTGTTAGTATGAGTTTGGGTGTGTGCATTAGTGTGATTGTCTAGGTGTGTGTTAGTGTGAATGTCTGTGTGCCTGTGTGTTAGTGTGAGTGTCTGGATATGTTAGTGTTTGTGTGGAAAGGTTAGTGTCAGTGGATGTGTGCATGTTAGTTAGTGTGTCTGGTTGTGTTAATGTGAATGTCTGGATATGTTAGTCTGAGTGTCTTGTCTTGTTTTGGTGGTTGCATGTCTGGTTCTGTTACCAATATTGTGCTTTTTTACTTGTTGAACATGAATTAGCTAATGGGTCAAAAACAAGGTCATGTAAAATGTGCTATTTTAAAGAGAGGATTCAGCCATCATGTCCATTTTAACATATATATATGATAACTGAGTTTCCCCCTTAAATTAACACTTTGTGGGATTGCAAATGGATACAGAGAATTCAACAAAATCTCACCATGCATTTGCCCTCTTTCCCCCTCCATCACCTTGGTTTGCTGGAGATGCATCCAGCCAAACACATCTGCTGTACACACTGCCATTCAACTGCAGCACTGATTCATGTGAGAGTTCCTGATGGTCTGCCAAGAAGCTACAGGAGCTACAGCTACTTTTGTCTTAAGTTAGACATGTATTAAGGATTAAAAATATATCTATTATAATCAAATCATAATATTCAAAAGAAATTGTGTTACCTAGATGTATTTCTGGAAAGGCAATGCTGGTTCTTCTAAATTGAACTACAAGGTAGAGATGAAGAAAGAAATTAGGGACATAATACCGCCAGGCGCCAGTAAAATAACCTAATAACCTTTTAAAATTTACTTACTCTGACTGTGAACTTCTGATATAGTTGAAGAAATAGTGAAGTCTGTGGCAAAGAAAATTAAACAATTAGCTGTTGCTGTAATGTATAAATGAATCCCAATAAACACATATATATATATATATATATATATATATATATATATATATATTTATATATATATATGTAAAATGCAATATTTTAGTGCTTTTGCAGTGAGCCAAACATTTATTCTGCAATCCGAGCAATAATTTTGCTTTTACAATTGTAACTATATATTCTTTGCACTATCTTTCTTGGGCAGTATTATGTGGATGTGAACAAGTACTTTAACGTAGTGGTGCCCTAAGCAATTTATGGTTATTGTGTGTGAGCCAATCCCCCAAATCTATGGTTCAGATAGGTGCTTTTCAATAGTATTTGCTGTGTGTGTACGCATTCCTTTCACTAAAGCTTTCTTTAGTTGAACTTTAAAAACATATATACTATAACGATAATAACGGAATAATAAAATTCTTTTGGAAGAAACTGAGATACCTGGAAGCCTTACTTACCAGACTTTGCAGATCTATTTGACCTTCTAAATGAAACTGCAAGGTAGAGAATAATAGAGAAATTACATTAAAGGTATATAAGACCAGTAGTAAAGAAAAGCTTTGGATAAGTCAACAAAACTTACTTACTCTGCCTGTGAAAGTCTGATGTAGTGGAAGACACAGTCGATTCTGGTGCACAGAAAAGAAAACACAGATATATATATATATATATATATATATATATATATATATATATATAAATATACTTTTTTAAATTAACTTGCATTGCACAAAACACACCTTTATTGTATAGTGTAATATACTGTAATGTGTATTTTATTGTAATTTTATTATAATATTGTAACTTGAGAGTTTGATTGTTTACCATTTACTCTCTGCACCTATCCAACAACTTGAAAGCAACTTGATGAATGTTACTGATATTACCCTCTTTAGAACATCTCATTATATATAATTATTTGTTATCCAATTAACAGACAGTTGTTTTAGGGATCAGATGATTAGCAAGTATGTTCTACTGAATGTAAGAAAAGGAGAAGACGTGTGTGTGTGTGTGTGTAAAACTAGGGCGTTAGTGAGTTTTGGTTACTGTATGGCATTCATTTTTTTTAGTGGATGGTTTTAGCGTATGTGCATGTGAGTGTATGCGTGAGGGTCTGCTGTCACCATGAGCACTCACTGCAGAAGTTTTTCTACCTGAAACTCTCCAACGAAGGGTTAAACCCCCAAATAGAGAAGACAGAGACTTAGTTGATCCCAGCAGTGAGGAGGCTCAAATGTAGGCAGGTATATTTGGTCACTGAGTGTTAGGGCAAGGCTCCGCGGGATCCAGAAATGGATTAAAGCCGAGATGTTCAGGATGCCTGCTGTTAATGCAGCAGGGATTGTTAGAATAAGCTAGAGTTCGGTGCACAAAGTGTGTAAGTGTACAAGCCAAAGTCAGTACGCGGCACAAGTAGTCAGCCAGTCTATGTCTATACACATAAATACTCAAGCCAAACCAAAATCACACATCCAAAGAGTGATCAGGCAAGCCAAGGGTCAAAAAGTCTGCAGCAAAAGCACAATACACACGACCAGTTGTAAGCTGCACTTACAGATTTTTAAAGCTTGCGCCAAGGAAGCCCCGCCTCTTGATGCGTGTAACGGGCCTGCCTCCTAGGGGGCATCACAGACACTTCCTGGTATTCCCAAGCCATTGGGAACGCACAGGAGACCAAAAGTGGGTAGTTACTCGACGCTCTGCACCCCCTTGCCAGCTGGCAACAGCCTGCCTATTGACACAATGTGATGATGTGACAGTATTGTGTTAGCATGAGTGTGCAGGAGGGGGGTGTTAAGGTATGGCATTAATGTGAGTGTGTGCCAGCATATGGTGTTAGAGTGTTAGGAGTGAGCCTAGAGTTAATGGCATCTGGAATAGGTTGGCCTAGGGTTAGTAGATGCACCTTTCAGTTGTACAAAACATTGCAGAGACAGAGACAACTGGCTACTCTAAGAGGAACATAGTTACATAGGCTGAAAAAAAAGACATGCGTCCATCAAGTTCAGCCTTTTCTACATCTGGTAATTGATCCAAAAGAAGGCAAAAAAAATCCAGTTTGTAGCACTTTCAAATTTTGCAACAAACTAGGGGAAAAGAATCCTTCTTGACCCCAGAATGCCAGTCAGAGCTCTCCTTGGATCAAGAAGCTGTTTCCCAATTTAAAAATTATATCCCTGAATATTATGTTTTTGCAAGTATTCATCCAGTTGCTGTTTAAATGTCTGTATAGACTGAAAAAACTACCTCTGCAGGCAGAGAATTCCACATCCTTATCGTCCTAACTGTAAAAACCCTTTACTTTGCCTTAGACTAAACCTCCTTTCTTCTAGTGTAAATGCGTGACCACGCATTATACCAGGAAGCCTCAAGCACTCTAAGGTCAAAAGCAACTGGGTAAAGATATAAGTTATTGTTACATAAAACTATTAATACCATTTATTAAATAAGTACTATTACATGCATATATACAAAAAGGAATTTCAGAAAAGTCAGGTAAACGTTTTGGCACACCACACTTTAGCCCTAGATCTTTTTGGAACTTAACAAAGCACCTAGTTGTTGAGAGACCATAATGAGACAAAGCCCATCTCTTGTGTTCTCAGCACTTTTCTTGTGGTAGGTACGTGGCATTGTTACCAGTTGAGGTTCCAACAAAAGTCAAGTCGCCATTGGCCCCGCACCCTACTAGGGACGGTCCTGGCTCCAATTATGTGTTGCCTTTCCTAGACAGAGTTCAAACACAATAGCCCCAGCGGACATCAGACCCACCAAATGTAAATTCAGAGTATTGTCAAAATTAAAGATGCATTTTGCTATTCTTGGAAAATATGTGACTTGTATAAGTACATTTGCAGCATAAATATTTATTTGTTGTACCCTATGCCATGTGTGACGCAATTGACTCTTTGTAATGTAATGACTTCCAGGTCACAAGAACTGGTTCAACAAAGAGCAGAGGGATCATGGGTACGTGAGTACTTACATAAAATATAGAAAAAAAATTGAAATGTTACTAATTATGAGACTTTCCAACAAATATTGCATATGTTTTCATTGTAGTCACAGGACAATAACTAAAAGACATAAAAGTATGGTGTGCGTTCACCTTTAACCATTTGAGTGCCAGAGGTCGAGCCGTGACATTTTCAACAAATTTTATATCCTTTAATTTAACCACATCTGGGAACCAAAGAAACTCTCTGAAGCTGCCTATGGGGGGTGGTCAATCCTGCACAATTGCTCCTATTGAGCAATCATGCAGCTTTTTTGTTGGGAAAGGTTTAAAGTGCTGCTGCATATGTCCTACATAGCTGGGCGTGTAGGCCCACTTTGCCAGCTACATATGTAGCTGGCAATCTAATGTTACACTCCAGCCACCGTTTATATATTAATGCATAGGATAGCTTAGAGGCCCCTTTAAATGTATCTGGTGCCCCTTTGCAAACACATTAGGGTATTCTGTAGAGAATGAGAGGGCCTTGGCACACACTATGTGTCATGGTAACCCCCTGAGGCTGAGGACACATAAGGGTAGATTTGAGTTTGGGAGGGGGAGTTTTGAGTTGATGGATTCCTGGGGACACTCCTTGCCCATCTACCCAGTACCATTGCTCATTGGGGGGGGCACAGGGTGACTGGAAAACCCTGTCTGGTCTGCCCTAACCAGGCTCCCATGAACTTGCCAGCTATGGGGTCTCTATATGTTCGGAAATGCTCCATACGCTTGACCGAGACCTAGCCTTAAATGTATTGAACTGTACGGTGGCTAGGAACCATGACGATGCCTGCCGGCAATTGGAACTGCGTCGCTATGGACATCTGTTGTCCCACCACGTTGCCAAAGTTTATCCAGCCACGGCTAAGGAACTCTGGCACGTCTAGCGCGTGGACTATTCCCGGGGAAGTTTTCGACGCTGTCGCTTAGGGTACCAACATCGGATCAAGATGCTTTTTGGAACATAACACCCTCGGCTCCACAGCTCTCCATTGGTAACCCCGAATTAATGCCACTCCCTCTGGTTCCCCCCAAAAAGTGACTTTTTGTCGGGTGGGCATTGCTGGCTGTAGAACTGTATAGAGGCGCCAGCCTGTCTGGTAGATGATGGTAGATACTGCTGATCCAATTATGTTGTCTGTATAAATATCTGTGCTATTTCAATAGCAGTTAGTTTCTGGTTTACCCCCCATACGAATTCTGTCTTGTTATTGGGGTATGTCTCAGTGCTTTCCTTGTCAGGACAGTAAAGAACTGTATTGCTATGCTACAGTGCCACCGAGGTTCCTGAGGAGCGGTGTTTCCTGCTGTCTTCGAAGCTAGCTCCACCTGACAACCAAAGTCTTGTATTCTTGGTGGCTATGGGGAGATGGAAGCAGCATCTGGCAGATGTCAGAGTACGGGCCGGTCCCATCACACTATATTTTTATGCTCATGTAACATGGGACCAGACATATCCAGCTGGTGACTGCAGCACCTGATCTACCGATCTAGTGGCAGATCCGGTGCATATGAAGCAATGTTGGCCAGTGACCCACCTGGCCAACATTGCCCGATGTGCCAGATGGCCAGCCCAGGCAGCTCCAGCGCTGGTTCTGTGAATGCTCTGGGAGGGGTGCACATGCTAAAAGTGCTCCTATTGTTTTCAGTGGGAGCACTTTCCTGACACTGATTGACTGTTTCAAATAGCTAATTAGTGGCACAAAATACTATGGTGAATGTAGGAAGCTGCATCTTTGCAGTTTCTCTCTAAGTATTTTTTAAATAAATTATTTATATTTTCCCATTCCTTTTATGTGTCTACCTCCTTATTTATTCTGCCTATATTCATTAAATGGACACATTTCTTACCTTGATCATTTTCTTTCATTCTCTCATACTTCATTTTCCTCTCCTCCAGTGGTAATTGCTGGGTTTTACTTCTAATAGTTTCAATCAACTTAGGTAGAAGGAATTTATCATCCACGTGTATTGAATAAGTGTTCTGTGACACTAGAGGAAATATTTGTGTAGAATCAAATAAAATGAATACCACCCTATCCAGGTATTTTGGCCTTAGTATAAAATTCTGAAGACCAATAAACGCACTGTCCCGGAAGACTGGCACAACAGTAACTGGGATAATGGATATTGGATAACTCATTGCCTGTATGAGCATTTTTCCTCCAGGAATGTTTCTCGAAGCATAGTAACAGTTATAGCCTTCCTCTTCCAGAGGTTTGACAATATTTTCAGCCATGTAAAAATCAATTTTACACTGATTTGGAGTATGAGGACACTGTGGTGATAATATGTAGACATCATAACAATATATATCGTGGAATATCATTTTACCTGCGAAAAGAAAATAGAACAGCATTAGATGGGAAATCTTTACTACTAGGAGTCTAATGGATCTTCACAACCTATCGTGGCTTTATTAAATACTGTTTACAGGAAACTATATATCACTGTATAGTATCTAGGATTTTGTAGCATAGAGCACATGTTCTATCAAGTTAACCAATGCTTTGCCCCTTCCTCTCCTTAATGTAACCACTTTGAAGCTCGCCCAGATTTTCTGGAAGCTTTTAATTTATTACCCTTAGGAAGCCAATGCCTCAAATGCTTTGGGTGGGTGGAGTCCCAGTAGTTTACGTGAGCACAATTGTCATGGGACTGTGTGATGTTTGTGTGTCTTCCCCGCTGCATGTGGGCATCTGGAGCCCTGAAAGCTGCAACTTCTTTCAAATTTATCTTGGTGGATTCGAATGCGGATGCCATGGTGGCTCGATTTGTGTGATTTTAATGCTCTGTATGTTATGGTAAAATGGAGCTTCTTTTGTGAGTAATATTGTGTTTGTATTTATATCCTTATTAAATAATCAATTTGCAATATCACACATGTCCTCTTTGGTTTATGGTCACAATTGGTATTATGAGTTCCCTGCAACATCTTAAAGGTCTATACAGGGAGTGAGTTTAACTCTTTAACAACTATTCAAATAGGATAGGGTACAATGCATTGCCCATAATGAACTGTTTTTGGTATACCAACATTTGCCTTGGATTGGGTTTCAAATTGATTGTATGTGTATGTTTTCTTCATTTTTTAAAACTATTTTTTCTGATCTGTATTTTGAGCGCAGTTCAGATCCATTGCTGGGCTTACCTTCTGGGGCACAGGGGTGTTTATGGGGCGGTAACTCTGCGAAGGAGGTGTTCACTACTCCCATGGTTCCCAGTGTGATGGAGCCAGATGGTGGTTGCCTGGGCTTGGTGGGTGGGCCTGGGGTTTCAGTACGGGACCCACTCTGGCTCTTTTTACGTATCAGGACCTCATTTGGAACTGTGCCGTACAGGGGTCTGGGATGGTGGCAGTATCACAAGCAGTTCCGCCAATGCTTAGCGGTAAGATCGTCCATCTGGTGGAATCAGATGGACATTGCCTTGTAGCTATCCATAATGACTGGCCCAATAACGCATCAGGGAGGGTTTCCGTACTTTTTTGGGGGGGCTGGGGGGGTCAACACTAAGGCCTCTTCGGTCGGGCAACATCAGAAGGGGTGTTTCTACCAGTTTAACTACGGGCAATGCAAGTGGGGTGCTTCGTGTTGGTTTATGCTCGGGCTGTTGTTCCCATACTATTGCCAGATGTTTCCGGTGAGGAAGAGGTGGTGACGTGGGGGCGAAGGGCGACAACCCCAATGGACGTCGATGCGATGCAGCTGTGGCTAAGCCGGTCTAAAAACTGCAAGGTAGCGTGGATTTTGTGGGAGGGTTTTACAGAGGGTTTTTGGATCCCCTTTGTGGACCGCCCTCCTTTTGTTTTGGTAAAAAATTTGCTAGTGTGGTTAGGGATAAGTTAGCTAAAGAGGTGGCTTGGGGCCTCATGGCTGGTCCATTTTTCTTCTCCTCCCATGGCCAATTTAAGGGTGTCTCCGTTGGGGGTGGTCCCCAAGAAGGAGCTGGGCAAGTTCAGATTAATTCACCACTTGTCTTACCCTTTAGGGGTTTAGTTAATGACGACATTCAGGGGAGTTGTGTAGGGTTTCCTACCCGTTGTTCGACGTGGGGAGGGAAGCTGCTTTTCGGTTGTTGCCAGTCCATCCAGAGTGTCACCACCTGCTGGGATGTCAGTTTGAGGGCAAATTTTATGTCTCTCCATGGGATGGTCGAAATTGTGTTTTTATTTTTAATGTTTTAGCACTTTCCTGCAATGGGTGGTGAGGGAGGAGTCGGGAGTGTCGTCCATTCTCCACTATTGGAGACGGTCCAGAGGGTAATGAAGAGTTTTGGGGTCAAAGACTG
Source organism: Spea bombifrons (assembly GCF_027358695.1). Taxonomy (NCBI): domain Eukaryota; kingdom Metazoa; phylum Chordata; class Amphibia; order Anura; family Pelobatidae; genus Spea; species Spea bombifrons. The sequence continues at coordinate 17,632,615 of NC_071097.1, read as the reverse complement.
AGGGTCCCTCCTCGTGTCTGAGTTTCCTAGGAATCTAGATCGATTCCAGGGCTATGGAATGTAGGATGCCGACGGATAAGTTGCGGAAGGTTCAGCTTTGCCACTTGCAATTGTTGCTGGGGAAGATTAATTTTGCATACAGAGTGTTGCCCATGGGTAGGGTTTTTTTTAGAGAGAAAGAAAAAAAGTACAAAAAGATATAGGAGATGGAGAACTACTAGTGGGATAGAGCACCAGAGAGAAGAGGCAAAATGTAATTTCCATAGACTTGTGACTAAGCAAAGTACAAATCAAAAGTTACTGGCAGTAACATAAGTGCCACAGATCAACGTCTATTAAACAAAATGAGGGGGTTGTCAGGTGGAGAGATGATCAAAGCATGCCCTTTTTAACTGTGCGAGAGAGGAATAAACCAACCAGGCTCCATGCACAAGCTTATCTGTATATGCAAGATCTGCAAACAGATTCCAAAACTGCGTGTAAGAAGTGCCAAAAAAAATGAACTAAATTACCGTATTTGCTCGATTATAAGACGACTCCCCAAAATGTGAATATTCATTTGGGGAAAAAAGAAAAAGTCTGAATATAAGACTACCCCATAGGAAAAAAGTTTCGGTAGTAAATATTCATTCACATGTAATCTATTTTTTCATATTTAATAAAAACCTGCCCAACCTGTTCCCAGTTATGCACATCTGCCCCCAGGCTTGCCCCCCAGATATGCCTTATACCCCTTATATGCTACTCTGCCTCCCAGATATGCCTTATACCTCCCTATATGCCACCCTGCCTTCCTGATATGCCTCATAACCCCTATATGCCACTCTGCATCCAGAAATGCCTTATACCCCCCATATGCCACTCTGCCCCCCCACACTTGACAATACATCCCTAGATTTCCATGGTGTCTAGTGGGGGCAGCTGGTGGAGGTCCGCACGATGCACGTAGATAACGTTTGCAGCAGAGTTGGTTGTCTGCACGCATCGCGCAGATCTTCACCGGCTGCCAGAGAGGATGATCCCCATAGCGGTGCAGGGGACCTGGATCCTCCTCTCTGGCAGCCGGTGAACATCTGCGCAATGTGCGCAGACAACCTCCGCTGCTGCCGGCACTTCTGCTGGGGCTTCTATGATGGAGCACCAGAAGGTCATGTCACACTGGCGCTCAGTCATAGAAACCCCAGAGGAACTGCTGGCGAAGGTTACCAGAGAGGAGGATCCAGGTCCCCTGCAGCGCTGTGGGGCATCTGGATCTCTATTTGAGGTCCGATTATAAGACGACCCCGAATATAAAACGAGGGGTATTTTTCAGAGCATCTGAAAAAACCTCATCTTATAATCTAGCAAATATGGTATATCGGTTGTATATTGGGCGGAATTTTATGGATCAAATTCAAGAATTGCCCATGTAAGAAGTCTATAACAAAGAGAGAAGGAGGAAAGAAAAAAAAAAAGTAGAAAAGAAAATGAACTAAATGTTGTATAGGGTGGAATGTTATGGATCAAATTCCAAAGTGTGTGTGTTGAGTGTGCAACAAAAAAACAAAGGGGGGGGGTAATGTAAATACATAAGGTTGAATCACCAAACAAATTTCAAGACTGTGTGATACGTATATATACTTTTAACCTATATATATTTATATATTTGTACTTACCAGTCTCGCCTTGCCCACAGTTAGGACATATTCCTCTATCAGTATCCATATTTCAGAGTGGATTGCCTCTTCTGTAAATATGCATGCAGATTTAATAACTCATCCAATACAGCAATGCCTAGGACAATTGGTTAGCCTGATATGGTTATCCATCAAACTGCTATTGGTTATTGTCCAAGTGAACATACACAAAATACAACTACATAAATATGTAGCAGCATGTATATTACATTTTAAGAGTTCTGAAGGCTTTCATGACAATCAGCTCCATTGAAAGGCGAAAATCTGATCGCCATATCTGACAGATAGTAGCCGCACATATAAATGCAGGTACTTATAAAGAGCTGTCAACTATACTAGTCAGTTTTCCAAATCCTCCAAACATCAATTTGTCCTTTGCTTTGCTACTCTGACACGCAATTAAAAGCACCAAGCCAATAAATAAATTAAAGGTACAAGAAGTCTGACTTTGAATTAAACAAAGTTTAGCATGTAAAAGTGATTACAAATGATAAGAAAATATTATGCTGAAAATTATTTATCAGAAGTATATGTACTTACAGCTGTATAGCTATATCTTTTATAGATCAGTTGTGAGTGGTAGGTGTGATTCCCTCATTTCATTGTCAGAAATAAGTTGGGTAAACGCAGCATCAGAGAAATTTATAGATTGTTTATTGTATTTTACTTCCTTATAGCTTCTCAAAGATCATTCTCTTACAGTAGCACGTCACAATATTAACAGAGATTCCTAATACTGAGAGGCACCATATTTTGATTCATCGTGCTGTTTACAGTATTTTATTTTTTACCTTTCTTAAATTTTATTTTTTACCTTACTTTTAATTTTTACTCTTTAAAGAATCTGAAACATCTAGAAAGTTCCATATCTTATTGTTTGCATAGAAAGTAACCTTTGGTTTTCAAGTAAAACTTGGAATTTCCCAGCAGCTGAGCTGACCCACCTATCTCTGCAATCCTCAATCCTAGGGAGTTGTTTGCTCTCAAGGACATGATATATCTTAATACAAAACAACAAAGATTAACTTTTTAGAATGCTTATGAAGGAGGACATCTTAAGAGACTTGGGACCCTGATGCAATTTTACAGAAAGGCATAATTAATGTACCATAAAACTCACAATGGATGGATTAATTGTAGTTTCAGGAGAAACTTAATATTGAATTGACAAGTTGAATGCCAGAAAAGTTCCATGCAGGAATGAATAATGAAACCCATGCAGACGCTTCACTGAGATGTTATCCTAAACTTTCTTTGAGATACAGGAATGAGGAATAGCTCAACAACAGAAAAACAGAAAAGCTGTCATAAGCTGTGGGCCAACATCTTACCTCAGTTGCAATCCCCCATTGGTTAATAAGAGGTTCCTGGGGACCCCCCATTTTTAAAATGGACAAAAACAAGCAAAAAAAATATGGAGAGGTGATGGCCTGTGCCAGAAGTGGATAGCCACAGAGCTGTAGCTACCCAATTTACCCAATAAAGGACACTATGTGGAACAGCCTCCCAGCAGAAGAAGCTTGAAGTCCACAAAACCTGTGAGGTTGTTACTTTTATTTAATGTAATAAAGCCTTACTTAATGAAAAAAATCATTAAGATTTAAGATTTTTATTATTAATGCGTTTAGTTTTAGAGTGATCTGAGATAGGATTTTTTTCAATATAGATATCTCAGGCATTGCAACAGTTAACTATAGCAGTTTTATTCCATTTGCTATATGTAACCTTTTGCGCCCTATCCTTGATTGTTTCCTGGGTAGTATACATTTGCTAAACAGCACCTGATAGATTTATTGCACTCTGAATGCTTAATGCTGTACTCACTCTGTACCTTGACCACATTTTATTATTATTATACTTTATTTATAAATGATAGGTAGAGGGGAGTGGCGTTAGTGAGAGCTTTGTAGGATAGAGTTAGTATTTTAAATTTAATTCTGCTATGGATGGGGAGCCAGTGGAGGGACTCGCAGAGAGATGCGGCAGATGCAGAGCATCGGGTGAGATAGATTAGTCTGGCAGAGGCATTCAGGACAGACTGTTGCAGTAGTCTAGACGGGAGATTATGAGGGAGTGGATTAGTTGTTTTGCGGTGCTGGCAGTCAGGAATGGACGAATTTTGGAAATGTTGCGTAGTTGGGAATGCTACCAATAATCATAGCTAGTATAAGCCTGCATGACCCTAAAACATTTGGTAATTACTGTCAACTCTCCCAGAAAACGTGCGAGAGGGATAGAGGACTATAAAGCAAAGTACAAAATGTACAAAAAATGTACAAAAATGTACAAAATAAAGCAAAGGAATAAACAAAACTACATTTCTGCAGGTTTCGACATTAGTTTTCGCTTGTGTCGTCGGAACCCTCCTCGTTATCAGAGGTTTGTACTAAAGCACAATTTTTGTGTAGAGTGTAGAGTGTACTGTAGACATTCAAGACATCTACTAGTGTCTAATCTAAAATAAGTAATATCAATAATTCTATAATTCTTTCTTATCTTAATAGTTAATTAAATTAGCTATAAATAAAAGTAATAATATTAATTAATTACTACTAGCGTATAGTTCAGCTAATCTTATTAGTACTGGTGCTGCAGCTCTATAGTTTATGCTTTGTTTTAGCAACAGTAAGAGACCAAGTCAATTTTTCTTAATTAATCTTTCATTTTATTTCATTTGTTTTGCTCACCTCAGTCAATCAGTGAAGTGAACTTGTTGGGCTAGTGAGTGCAGCCGCATAAGTGCTGTGTTTTTTTTTGATCAGCAAGCAGTGACGTTAACTGTTTTGCAAAGATTTTCTCATTTATTTTACATTTTATTTCAATTTTATTAAAAGTACCCTTAGTGTTTTGCTCACCTCAGTCCATCAGTGAAGTGAACTTGTTGGGCTAGTGAGTGCAGCCGCATAAGTGCTGTGTGTTTTTGTTCAGCAAGCAGTGAAGCTAACTGTTTTGCTGTGACATTTTATTTTATTTCTAATTATTTTCAAGAAAAATTGACTGTGACGAGCTGTACTAAGCAAGGCTTCAAGCTATTAGCTGTAGTACTAAAATAATTCTAATCTTCTTTAATCTTAATCTATAATATATTATAAATAATATATAACAATATAAATTCTAATTCATAATCTATAATATAAGTAATTCTAATTCTAAATTCTAATTCATAATCTATATTCTTCTATCTATAATACATAATATATAAGTAAATTATTTCTAATCTATTAATATTATATAAATTAATATTAATTAATAAATCATATACTGAATCTGATTTAACCTCACTTTAGCTTAGTGGGTTTGAGTGCGTCTGCCTAGAGGTAGACTTATAGTAAGGAAATATAGCTTTAGGCTAGCATAGTAGTAGGCTAAGCTCTTAGGCCCGTGTAAATTCAAATTAAAAATAAAATACTGCTAGTTATTAAATAGTTAATCTTGAGTTAATAATTTAAATAACTTTAGCACTTTGGCAGATTGCATACAACAGCACAGTGCAGTAGTGCATAGTTTTACTTTTTAAGCAGTAGCACTGCAGAGAACTTCCTCTAACTTTTTTGTCTTTAATTCGTTTTTCCTTTTTTATTTTTATTTTTATTTATTTTTTTATAGTTTTTTGAACACTACACTACACTACACACACAACACAAAATTTGAAATGGATCCTCCTTTTGGGACTAACGAGGGACAAGCTCCATCTACCACCACCAGCACCACCACCAGTTCTAAGATGCAGCCTTTGCGTCAGTCTAGTCGGCCAAGTAGGCCAAGCTCTCGCTTATCATTTGGGGAAGCATTGCTTGAAGTATCATCAAGTAAAGGAAAGGCACCAAAAGCAGGCAGTAGTAGTGCGGCTAGGCCCACAAGCTCTATGTTTTTTTACGGAAAGCCTAAAGCACCAGAAGCACGTTCAAAGTTAAAGGGTAGCACAAGTAGTACCAGCCCAGTAAAAAGAAGTGCCTTTTGCCCCAAGCAGCATCTTCCCCATCCACAAGCAGCATGAAAGGTACCAAGCAAAGCCAAATTAGCAGCAAGACTCAGAGGGGTCCCAAACCAAAGCGATCTCATTCCTTTGTAGGGAAAACCACCACCCCCACCACCCCCACCTCTACCGCCTCTATCACCACTAGTGCTGCGCCTACTGTTCCCACTGGTACCGCCACGCCATGTCCTCCTAGTACCTCTAGCAAGCAACCAAGTCCTTACAACATTTTTGTAAAGACAGTTAGAGAGAGGGCTACACATAGTGGAACTCCACCTAGCGAGGTAGCAGAGGAGCCTGAGACTGAGAGGCCAAGTGCAGAGTCTATTCTTCCTGCTCGCACTACTACTAGTCACGAGTCTCACGACGATATCAGTCTTAGCTCCAGCCTAGCAGGAATTCCATTCGATCTGGCTAATGAAGAGCTAGACTATGAGCCAGAGGAAGTAGAGGAATGAGTGGTCAGGAATCAGATTCCTCAGGGAGCAGTGTCCAAATGACTAGTGCACAATTTTCCCCTGAGCCTCCACCTTCTCCGCTACGATCATCACCATCACCACCACCACCACCAGCAGCAGCAGCAGCAAAACATAGCAAATCTAAAGCAATTAGAAGTCCCACTATGGCCAGTACTGTTACCACCAGTCCCACAACCACTAGTTCTGCCTCTGTTCATCCACCACCAGCAGTAGGAGCAGCACCCAAGGCACACTCCAAGGCTATGCCAATTTGGGAGCACTTTGAAAATGTTGAAGAAGGGCGCTATGGAAAGTGCAAACATTGTGGGAAGCTAATAAGCAGAGGGAAAGTGTCTGGCCATTTTACCAGTGCTAGCATGAAGCATCACCTCAGCACTCAACACAATGCTGTGCTATTGGGGAAAGATGCAGAAGTAAAACAGTGCAGGCAGCATAGCTGGTGGCCGTGGAAAAACCCCAACAGCTTCTTCTTCTGAGCCAATAGCAGCAGCAGCAGCAGCAGCAGCTGCTAGTGCTGGCAGCCAGAGACCAAGGCAGGTTGGAGCACTGCATGTCCAGCCCACCCTGGAACAATTTGTGGCATTCCAATCCAAAAGGTCAATGCCCAAACAGCAGGCCAATAAAGTAACGCGACTGATTGGTCAGTTCATTGCTGTTGGAGGGGCATCCTTCTCTATGATCGAAGGGGAGCCTTTCAAACAATTGATGGCGGCTGTGGCTCCACAATATACAGTTCCGTCCCGTTCCACTTTCAGCAGGAACATTGTCCCCTCATTGTATCGGCCCTGTGTTGCAGCAGTGAAAGAGGAGCTTTCCAAGGCTGCTGGTCAGTCTGTTCATTTCACTACAGATTTGTGGAGTGCACCTAGCGGCCAGCATGCCTTTCTTTCTTTGACAGCACACTGGTGGCAGCCCGGTGTGTCTAAGGAAGCTGCTGCAGCAGGCTACCGATCTTTCCTTCTCCATGCAGAAGTGATGGATGAAAAGCACACTTCCCAAAATATTCTGCATGCAATGAGGAAAATGTTTAGCCTTTGGGTGGGAGCAGAGGCGGGCACCAATGTTGAAGTTGGTTTTGTGGTAACTGACGGAGGTGCCAATATGGTGAAAGCGCTGCGAGATGGTCATATTGTTGGTGTGCGCTGTGCAGCCCACATCATCCATCTTGTAGTGAAGGCAGCAATGTCAGAAGGAACTAATGTGGCAGCAGTAGTTCTGTCCCGCTGCAGAAAGATCGCTGGGCACTTTCACCATAGTGTTAAGGCTAGCCAACTTTTGAGGGAAGAGCAAGAGAGGTCAGGTCTTCCCGTACACTGCCTACGTCAGGATGTCAGTACACGGTGGAACTCCACGTTAGACATGCTGGAGAGGATTTTGGAGCAGCAGAGGGCAATCCATAATCTTGCCTCAGAGCACAATATTGGGATTACCTCTATATTAAATAGGGAGGATTGGACAGTGATCGCCCGGCTAGTGGCAGTCCTTAAACCATTCAGGGATGCCACAGAAAATTTAAGCTCAAACACTGCAAGTCTGGCCCAGGTAATCCCAGTGTTCTCCCATCTAGGCAGCAAGATGGATGTGTTCCTTGGAAACCGTGAGGCTGTTCAAGGTGGCACTCTACATCCTGACGTAGCAGCCATAGTCAGGAAGCTGAAGGATCTGCTAAAAGTACACCTTCGCAAACGAATGGAAGAGAGTCCCGAAATGATGCTAGCATGCCTTTGTGATCCAAGAATTAAGGGAAAGCTAGCTTTGAAATTTAACGTTCTCAGTAGCTACCGGGAGCAATTGGTCAACAAGGTGCGTGACTGGCAGCGTAAAATGGGAATGCTGTCCGAGGAGGGAGAGGTGCAGGAGGAGGAAGAGATGATGTGGTCTGCTACTCCTAGCAGCAGCATCAGCAGCAGTGCCACAAGCAGCACAACACAGCTGAGTGGAGCAGCTGCGTTTTGGGAAGAGGCACTTGGGAGTATAGTTGGACCATCTGACAGAGCTAGCAGCAGAAAGGAGAGTAGTGCTGCTGAAATGGTCAAACTTTACCTCTGTGAAGTTCCTTCTGCGCCTAATGTTGATCCTCTTAGCTACTGGGATGAAAAGAAGAGTGTGTGGCCTGCACTCTCATGGGTTGCGCAGCAGCTTCTATCATGTCCGCCAACCACTGTTCAAAGTGAGCGTGTGTTTTCTATGACTGGAAACATACTGAGTCCACAGCGCTCACGCATGGCACCTCATCTGATGGAGCAGATTGCCTTTCTTAAATTCAATCTGCCCAAGTTGGGTTACCCAGCTCTTAGCTTGGAAAGTTAATTTTTTTTCTCTGTAATGTTTAAGGTAGTTTCTCCCCCTGGTTGCACGTGTTTGTGGTGTGGCAACGTCTGCTACTGTTTTGGATGCTTTCCAATAAAGCCTTTCTTCAATTGTTGAACTGCTCCAAATTATGTGAATATAAATGTACCTGCACGAAGAGAGAAATAAGACACACGACACACTCTGGGTCAGGTCCAAAATCACTCTGCTTTATTTTGTTTATATTATAGATTATATAGTGTCCGGAAAGAGGGACGTCAGGTTACGTAAAGCTTATTAATTGGTTAATCCTGAAACTATGCGGAAATAGGCAGAAAGGCAGAAAACAGTTAGAAGCAAATATTAGATACTTTCCTGCAACTAGATATAGCCAGAATGGCGCTTGCGGTTAGTAAAATATAGATAACTGAATACACTGCTACTTGCGTCTCTCACGTATCTGCGTGAGGTGTAACCCTTTATTGGTCGAGGCCAGCTTATATTCATTAAAGCAATAAGCGTTTCTTGCTGATATATTCTAGTTCCATAACAGTCCCCCCTTGAATATACGATGGCCGACTGTCCCTAATCCTGACAGATCCTACCAGACATAATCCCGCATCCTCTTCCCCTGCAGTGGCGACAAATTATCCCTATTGGATAAAATCCCGGTTTCAGGTCTTGGACATGTCCCTCGGATCTATATGTCCCTACACAGGGCGGGGATTACCGTCAGGGGGAACTATCGAACTAAATGGTGTTTCATAAGAAGATGCAAAGCTTGGCATCATGTCATCGTACATAAGCATTAACGGGGTAGTCTCGCCTACTGCAAGCATTTTATCGCATAGACGTCGAAGACAAGGGACTACACATAATAGCATAAAAGCGACAATAATCACAATAATCAGTAAAATTATTCCCAGCTGGACCAGAGCTTGTTTCCATCCTTTGAGCTAGCCAAATCATTCGGCCGATGGATAATCGATTCCGGAGTTGCTCTTTAATTCGTCTCCTAGAGAATTTAACTTTTTAATAGCCACGGTCACTTTTCCGTCGGGGCCTGTATTATCTGGGATGAAAATACAACAAGTTTCTCCAATTATTTGACAGACTCCGCCTTTTTCTGCCAGAATCCCTATCTAATGCCATACGATTCTGAAAAGTCATCTGGGTTGCAGCCTCCAATTGATCCGAAAGTCCTTGGAGTGCATCTCGGGTGTAGTTGACAAATCTCTGCTGATTATAATAGATATAGTTAATCCAGTCAACATTTTTATTTATTGTAACAATGGGAAAAATGGATTCGAAACCAGCGGCTACTTGATCTCGGGCTTTATACTCATCTGGGACCCCCCTAGGAACTCCTATTGCATCTATATACACATGGGGGTCGAAGCTTCCCTCGGGGGCTTTTGAGACACTGCGTTTCTTACGGAACAGAGTAGACTGGGCCTCAACAGCTTCTGGCTCTTCCGACATTATAAATAACGGCATTATAACTTTGGCCAGTGCACATTCACCAGTCCAACTACCTTCTAATCTGGTGCGCAGTTTCATGTCTCCACATAGCCAATAGATGTCTCCCAGAGAATATACTTGATTCTGTGTGGGGGAACCGGTCAAATTGCTGTATTCAGCACAATTACCATTAGAGAATTTACCAAAAAATTTGCCTGTTCCTTTGGTGTTTGAAATACAAATATAAGTGCCAGAATATATAGTAATTCCTCCGTTGAGCTTGGGAGCCTCGATTAATAGAGGATATTCTCTTTTCCATTTCTCACATTCGGTGAATTTGTTACTGGTATTGGTATAAAGACTCAATAGACATAACAGTGACTGATAGGGCAACTGTAGGGGTACTGTACCCAGATGTGGACGGGCTCTACCACACACATAGCAATTGGACTTATTGTGCTTAGTAGCAGAATATTGCATCCACTCGAGCCATAGATTAATATCATTATATCCAGTTTCTATGGCTACAGTATCATCATAAGTGGGATTCGCTATAGCTATCATGCATAGAATGGCACGCTGGACCATATATGGGATTCCTGGTAGTTCCGAAACTGGTTGGTTTGATGGTTTACCTTGTGGCTCTTTCCATTCTAAACTATTGTACATATCTTTAAGATAGAAGGGGGCCTCGCCGCTCATAAAACCATATTTGTAAATCCCGAAAATATATTTTCGAGCATCAGTTGGCTGGGGATTCTCTATAGTAAGGGTGGTGGATATCACCAGTTCCGGTGGATATGAGAGTCATTCGTGAGAGCAATGATTTACCATATTGATCTTTGAGGGCTAGGCCTTCAGGGGGCTTATATCCCCATTTGGTACCTGAATTAGTTATTACAGAGCCCAATACCTACAGTTGTCCCCCCATTGCCCTCCAACATAGCATATATATATACCCAACACATTCTCCTATTTGAACATCACAATACCCGGGGTCAAAATTGTCGGTGGTATCCCCTTCTTGTGTCATCACACCAGTATATACATTGGTGTAGCGTTTAGAAACACAATCTATAATGTGACAAAATTGGAATGAGTATGTGGCTACTGTTGTGCTACTGGAGTTGTACCAAAAAATGGGAGGACCTGCTTGTTTTGCATCTCTCGTAATGGCTACCCGACCCCCCTGGTGACTGATAGCTTGGGCTGGTTTTCCCCATGTATGTTGGAAAATTAAATATAATAATAGTGGGATGCACAGGATATGCATTCTAGGAGTCATTGATTGGAGGGTCGTATCCTTTGACTCTCTTGCAATGCGATGCGTGTATCCAGGTGGGTTTCCCTTCAACTTTTATTGAGGTAGGAGTCGTTAGTAACACTTGAAAAGGGCCCTCGAATCTCGGCTCCAGGGTAGATCGGACGTGTTTCTTCACGACCACCCACTCTCCAGGCAATAGAGAGTGAGTACCTTCGAAAATATTGGGATCTGGAATAGAAGAGAAAACTTGGGCATGTATATTAGATAATTGAGTAATCAAAGCAATAACATATTTTGCCATTGTTTCAGAATTCATTTGCAACTGTTGTGGGAAGTACTGTCCTAGCATAGGGCTACATCCAAAAAGTATTTCGTGTGGAGTCAATTTGTGTGATGCCTTTGGCGTATGTCTGATAGCAAAAAATACGATGGGTAGGCACTGTACCCAATTTAGACCAGTCTCTTGAGTCATTTTTTAAATTTTTGACTTGATAATGCCATTTAGTCTTTCCACTTTCCCGCTACTCTGGGGTCTGTAGGGAGTGTGAAAAGCAAGATGTGAACCTATAATCTTCCACACTTCTTGGGTGATATTTGCAGTGAATGCAGGTCCCTGGTCGCTTTCTATGACCTCAAGGACCCCAAAGCGACAAATAAGTTCTTGAATAAGTTTCTTGGCGGTAGTGGGTGCGGTTTGGTTTCGTACTGGATAGGCCTCTGGCCATCCGGAAAACACATCGACCACTACCAGTACATATTGAAATGTCTGACACATCGGCATTTGAATATGGTCAATTTGAATCCGTTGGAAAGGGTATTGAGCATTCGGTAAACATTTGGATGGTGTAGGTTCTGTCCTATTGCACTGAGCACAGATTAAACATGATTCAGTGGTTCGTGCTAGTATCGGGGTGATTCCTGGTGCGATCGAGATTTTGTCTATAATCTCCTTCATAATGGTTTTAGACTGATGCGTCGGTCCATGAGCTAGTGATGCGACTAAAGGATATAAAGTTCGGGGTAAACAAAGATATTGGCCTCTGGCCCAGGCTCCCCGCTCATCCTTGGATGCTCCTTCTTGTATCCATTGATTTTGTTCCTTGGTTGAAGCTTGTTGTTGTAATTTAATTAAAATATCCCAGTCTAATTCCATTGGTGCTTCCTTGGTCACCGTCATTAGAGGGGCCGTTGAGTCTTCATTGAGGGCTGCTTGCTTGGCTGCACTATCTGCTAAGGCGTTTCCTTTTGCTTCCATAGTGTCAGCCCGTGAGTGTGCCTTGACTTTGATCACTGCAACTTGTTTCGGGAGTAGTGCCGTAGTCATCAAAGCTTCAACTGCTTTCCCGTTCTTGATTGGAGTCCCTGCTGCGGTGATATAATCTCTTGTCTTCCAGATGACTCCAAAATCATGTACAACTCCGAAGGCGTACCTGGAATCCGTATAAATATTTGCGGTAGAATCTTTAGCCATAATGCAGGCCTCGGTGAGGGCAGCTAGTTCAGCCTCCTGAGCCGACTGATCCGGTCGTAGAGCTTTTGCACAGAGTACAGTGGTGTCAGTCGTAACCGCCATTCCCGTATGGAAGCGACCCTTGTCATCGGCATATCTGGAGCCGTCCACAAATAGGGTCCATTCTGGGTTTGAGAGTGGGGTATCCTGTATGTTCGGAGGCGAACCGACTTCCGCTTGCATCATGGTCAGACAATCATGTGGATCGTCCTCGGGTGGTACATCTGGAAAATCGACATTTGATGACTGTGTATGCCACAATAGCTGTTCCTGAAGATCTTCTTCTGTGGCTAGATCAATAAAATCCGTAGACGGAATATCAGTATACTCCCCCCTTGGAAGTGGAAGGAGGGCAGCCGGATTGAGAACATTGCATCGTTGAATAGTAACATTGTCGGGCAACAACAGACTCCCTTGGAGACGAAGATGACGCTGAGCAGTGAGATGTCTGGGTTGGGTCTGTTGTAAAATAGCTGAGATATCATGTGGAGCTAGAATTGTCAAGGGATGTCCGAGGACAATATCTGAAGTGACATCCAGAAGACAGCTGGCAGCGTGAATAGCTCTTACACAGGAAGGCGTCGCGCGAGCAACTGGGTCCAATCGTTTGGAGTAGAATCCGAGGGGATGATGTCGACCACCGTGCATCTGAGTGAGAACGCCTGTGGCATGGCCTTGCCGTTCCATAACATAGAGACGGAACGGAAGAGAATAGTTCGGAATTCCTAAAGCTGGAGATGAGGCAATCATTTGTTGTAGAGCGTCGAATGAGTCCAGTGCCTCTGGTGTTAAATAAAAAATTACTGGTAGTTCTTGAGGTATACAGTCATATAGTGGTTGCATTAGAACAGAAGCGTCGGGAATCCAGGGACGACGGTATGAAATGAGACCCAGAAAGGTCTGTAGCTGATGTGGAGTTTCTGGCGGAGCCAACTCCAGGATGGCCTTTTTCCGTGCCATTGTAAGGTGTAGGTCCAGGGTAGTTTCTTGACACATGGATGGGTCTGGAACACAAAAAAATAGGTCATCCACGTATTGCAGGAGGTCAACTTCCGGGTGAGCGTCTTGCCATGAAGAAAGCACAGAAGACATAGCTTTGCTGAAACTGGACGGGCTGTTTTGAGCTCCTTGTGGCATCACCGTCCAGGTGTATTGCCGACCAGCATGTGTGAATGCAAAAAGATATTGACACAAAGGGTGTAATGGAATGGAGAAAAAGGCATTAGCAAGATCAATTACAGTGAACCAGGATGCCGTAGGTGGAATGCTGGATAGAAGAGTATGTGGATTTGGCACAATAGGGGTATCCAGAACCGTGGCTTCGTTGACAGCTCGTAAATCTTGTATCATCCTGTACACTGGAGGTTGGCCTTTGATCGGCTTCTTTTTGACTGGATACAGCGTAGTATTGCAAGGAGAAGTAGTAGGTATTATTGCACCGGATTCTAGGAGTGCAGCTACTTGAATAGATATTGCATCTAGTTGGGCCACTGATAAAGGATATTGGGCCTTGTATGGAAGAACGTTAGGATCCTTAAGCACAACTTGTACTGGTGGGACGTTGAGTCATCCAATATCCATAGGCCCAGAGGCCCACAAAATAGCTGGAAGATTGTCAAGCAATTTGTTTAGAAAGTCTGGGGGCTCATCTTGAGGTGGATCATGTATTACTGCCATAAACATACAGGTTTCTTCAGGGACGAGAGCAGTATTGAGAGTGACAGTTCCATTGTCAGTAAAAGAGATATTAGCTTGGATTTTGCTGAGAAAATCCGCTCCTAGAAGATTGAAAGGGCAAGTGGCACTGACCACAAATTGAGCTAGAGTAGATGAAGGCAGATGTATTGAAGAGCTTGTGACGGGTAAGGGGCGTGTGAGTGGGTTGTGTTGAACCACGCCTTCTAACCCACTACAGGGGAGTTGTATATCAGATAACCAGGATGGGTGTGCATCCGTCTCACAAAGCACGCTACGAGCAGCGCCAGTGTCAACAAGAAATGAGCAAGGTTTTCCGGCTACATCAAGAGTGATCTTAGGGGAAGGGCCGGAAGGAGGGGCGGAGACGGCCATGCAAATAGAGTCCCCCTCCTCCATTTGCTCGCCTATTTCCTATGGCTGAGGAGAAAGAGGTGGAGGAGGAGTGTTCTGGTTCTGGTTTTGGTTCTGGGCTTGATAAGCGGACCACAGATGGCGACTATAGCATACTCTTTTAATATGACCGACTTTCCCGCATCCATAGCATTTACGAGGTTGTCGCTGTCCGTCCGTGGCTTCATTGGTGGCATCGGTTCCGGTCATCACTGCTACAATGGCGGACTTTTTCTTGCTGTTTCCTGCCTCCAATCCTTTAGCAACCTGTATAAGGACTTCGAGTTCCATTGATCTCCATTCAGGGCGGCAGGTGGTAAGTACTTTGTTGAGATCAGAACGTAGGCCGTCTACAAAAGCACGACCCAACATACGAATATGTGCCATTTCTTGGAGTAAGAATCCTAGGTCACGAAAATGTCGTTTGATTCTGTAGGCATATTTCTCCACTGACTCTCCTTTTTCTTGCGTTATATCCTGTAGAGATACTGTTTGTTCGGACAATCTGTCCTTCGCCCAGATTTCCAGTTGCTTGATAAACTGTTGACCTGATTCAGTGGATCTGGGATCGCAAGGTAGATAAAATGGGTCTCGTATAATTTGGTTGAGAATAAAATCTGCGTAATCTCCTGCTTTGGCTTGGACAATACTAACAAGGTCAGATCAAGTACATCCATAAATGGTCCAGGCTTGCGAGATTTTGCGATAGAATGGCATTGTGTGGGTATCAGGCTCGGGAAGATTTTTAACAATTGTGTACAATTGTCGCGGATTGAATGCTACATACTTGGAGCGCGGTTCCGTAGAAGAGAGACCATCTCGTGAAGAAAAACTTTCTGTGGCGAGTCGTGTGGCTTGCACTATAGCTGCAGACATAATTTCAGCGAATTGAGAAGAAAACGGATTATTGGGATTTGTATTCCCAATGGATGGTGGCTGAGGGGCTGACGTACTTGAGGGCTGTTCGGTATCAGATTGTCGAGTATGTCTTATACGGCGATGGCCTATAGGGGAACGTACAAAAGGTAAGCCATGGTAAATGCTTCGGGATTCCTCCTCCTCTGAGCCCTCTTCTTCTGATAGACTATAATGAGTACCTATTTCTTCATCAGTAAAAATAGGTTGGTGCTTAGGCCTAGCTCCCATCTCCTCAGCAAGAAGAACAGGTGGGTCAAAACCCACCAAGGGGGACTGTGTGTGTTTGGGCTTAGTTCTTCTTTGGGGTTTAGTTATTGGTTTCGGTCTAGGTAACTTTTTTCCCTTTTTAAGTACCATACCGCTGTTGGCATCGGATTGGGTCGGGGCAGCTGTTGCGCCCTCGGCCGTATCTATTTCCTCCCGTTCTGCACTGTCGTCCGGGCCCATCATCATTAACGGGACAGTAGTGCTGGGTGTAGGTACCGGGGGTGTAACTACGGGAGGAGCGGTTGGAAATAGTACTGCTTGAGGTTTTTCTAGTGTTTTGCCTTCCTGGAGTAGTAGGCCTTCCTCAGCTTGGTGTTGGGCCGGAAGCATAACAGCACTAGTAGATATATTTTCCTTCTTTGTTTCCTCACCGCTTGCCATTATCATGATTGGGACCATATGTCTGGGTGCTGTAATCTGGGTAGGTAATACAAATGTGCCATCCGGATTAACTACTGGGTACAATGACACTGTGGGAATAGATATAGAAGATAACGGAGCTGGAGGTAGGACAGAATTTTGGGCGTTGTCAGTTAACAAAGATGGCGCTGATGCCTGTACCGGATATAACATAGAAGGCGGGGCAGGCAATTGGTGGGGATTTTCCACTAACGATAGTTGGTGAAGTGCGTCACAAGATGGCGCTGGTGTTTGTGTCAGACACGACACGGTAGCCGGAGTAGACAGGGGGCGGGGGGCCTCACAGTACAGACAAGAGCGACCGCTTCCTGACGTCATTGCATTACAGGCTGGGTAGCTCTACCTCTTGTCCGACGACTCGGCGCCATTATAGAGCGGTGGCGTATGAGACATTGGAATTTTACACAGATATCTTGAGTGCTTTTCATCATACATTTCTTCACCATCTAACGATTTAAATTCTTTGCAACAATCTAGCCAGATTTTAACAGTATCTTTCAATCCGTCGTCGTCTAATTTTCCTGCTTTTTCATTTAGGAGGTTTTGCCAGGTGCAAGTTGATAAGGTTCCTCCTCTGGGTACTTTATATCGTTTTTCCAACTTAGATAATTGCTTAATGTATCTTTTCCCTCGTCTGTCAGCAACTAATTGGGAGGGCGTACAGAACCCACTTGGAACGCTGTTATCGTTCCCCATTCCGCAACGGTATCGTAACCTTGTCCGCAACCGTCCGAAACCTTCTAATACGAGCGAGGCACACACACACTGTAGTAATATTATGCACTGGGGACAGGCGACTGGGCTGTCCAAAATAGTGTTAGTCTTACGGCACCGTCTGGGATCAGAGCAACTGGGTTGATCAGGTGTAGACTTGAAACACTTTACCGATTCCTTCCTACTACAGTGTGCTTGCCAGAAAAGGGAGGCACCACAGTTCAACAAGTGACTACGACAGTATATTTACATGGGGTTCTTTTATTGCCTCTCGAGGGTGCGTTAACTACCTGAGTTCCCTCCTCCGAATACACACGTGAGTAACGAGTGACACACAAGGTAGATCTTACCTTGTAACTGGGCTGCAGTCCCAGGGTCCAATCGTCAGCTCACGGCGTGAACTCTCCCCGGGAGGGAACTCCGACAGGTACGATTTCCTCGAGCCCCACGTTGGGCGCCAACTGTTTTGGATGCTTTCCAATAAAGCCTTTCTTCAATTGTTGAACTGCTCCAAATTATGTGAATATAAATGTACGTGCACGGAGAGAGAAGTAAGACACACGACACACTCTGGGTCAAGTCCAAAATCACTCTGCTTTATTTTGTTTATATTATAGATTATATAGTGTCCGGAAAGAGGGACGTCAGGTTACGTAAAGCTTATTAATTGGTTAATCCTGAAACTATGCGGAAATAGGCAGAAAGGCAGAAAACAGTTAGAAGCAAATATTAGATACTTTCCTGCAACTAGATATAGCCAGAATGGCGCTTGCGGTTAGTAAAATATAAACTGAATACACTGCTACTTGCGTCTCTCACGTATCTGCGTGAGGTGTAACCCTTTATTGGTCGAGGCCAGCTTATATTCATTAAAGCAATAAGCGTTTCTTGCTGATATATTCTAGTTCCATAACAGTCCCCCCTTGAATATACGATGGCCGACTGTCCCTAATCCTGACAGATCCTACCGGACATAATCCCGCATCCTCTTCACCTGCAGTGGCGACAAATTATCCCTATTGGATAAAATCCAGGTTTCAGGTCTTGGACATGTCCCTCGGATCTATATGTCCCTACACGGGGCGGGGATTACCGTCAGGGGGAACTATCGAACTAAATGGTGTTTCATAAGAAGATGCAAAGCTTGGCATCATGTCATCATACATAAGCATTAACGTGGTAGTCTCGCCTACTGCAAGCATTTTATCGCATAGACGTCGAAGACAAGGGACTACACATAATAGCATAAAAGCGACAATAATCACAATAATCAGTAAAAGTATTCCCAGCTGGACCAGAGCTTGTTTCCATCCTTTGAGCCAGCCAAACCATTCGGCCCATGGATAATCGATTCCGGAGTTGCGCTTTAATTCGTCTCCTAGAGAATTTAACTTTTTAATAGCCACGGTCACTTTTCCGTCGGGGCCTGTATTATCTGGGATGAAAATACAACAAGTTTCTCCAATTATTTGACAGACTCCGCCTTTTTCTGCCAGAATCCCTATCTAATGCCATACGATTCATCTGGGTTGCAGCCTCCAATTGATCCGAAAGTCCTTGGTCGAGGCCAGCTTATATTCATTAAAGCAATAAGCGTTTCTTGCTGATATATTCTAGTTCCATAACACTACCTCCGCCGGTGTAGCCATTTTATGCTAGGGCCTAGTATCTGAGTTCTGGAAGTCCGCTCCCAAACGCCATGGACTGACAGACTTTCATGCTTTGCCCTGGGGTGAAACATGTGAGCGGGTCGTCAATTGCCCACTCATTCACCTTTTTCCTTTTCCAACGCTGCTGCTGCTGGTGGTGCCGGCATCTTTTGCCAGTTCGCTTCCTGGCTGAAATCATACCACAAATGTCCCTAATGGAGAGGGTAGTTTCTCCCCCTGGTTGCACTTGCTGCAGTGTGGCAATGCCTGCTACCTCCGCCGGTGTAGCCAATTTACTCTAGGGCCTAGTGTCTGAGTTCTGGAAGTCCGCTCCCAAACGCCAAGGACTGACAGTCTTCAGATGCTTTGCCCTGGGGTGAAACAGGTGAGCGGGTCGTCAATTGCCCACTCATTCACCTTTTTCCGTTTCCAACGCTGCTGCTGGTGGTGGTGCCAGTATCTTTTGCCAGTTCGCTTCCTGGCTGAAATCATGCCTCAAATGTCCCTAATGGAGAGGGTAGTTTCTCCCCCTGGTTGCACTTGCTGCGGTGTGGCAATGCCTGCTACCTCCGCCGGTGTAGCCAATTTACGCTAGGGCCTAGTGTCTGAATTCTGTAAGTCTGCTCCCAAACGCCAAGGACTGACAGTCTTTGGATGCTTTGCCCTGGGGTGAAACAGGTGAGCGGGTCGCCAATTGCCTACTCATTCGCCTTTTCCAATGCTGCTGCTGCTGCTGGTGGTGGTGCCAGCGTCTCTTCTCTGCCAGTTCGCTTCCTGGCTAGTGTCATGCCTCAAATGTCCCTAATGGAGAGGGTAGTTTCTCCCCCCTGGTTGCACTTGCTGCGGTGTGGCAATGCCTGCTACCTCCGCCAATGTAGCCAGCTTACGCTAGGGCCTTGTGTCTGAGTTCTGGAAGTCCGCTCCCAAACGCCAAGGACTGACAGTGTTTGGATGCTTTGCCCTGGGGTGAAACAGGTGAGCGGGTCGTCAATTGCCCACTCATTCACTTTTTCCAATGCTGCTGCTGCTGCTGGTGGTGGTGCCAGCGTCTCTTCTCTGCCAGTTCGCTTCCTGGCTAGTGTCATGCCTCAAATGTCCCTAATGGAGAGGGTAGTTTCTCCCCCCTGGTTGCACTTGCTGCGGTGTGGCAACGCCTGCTACCTCCGCCAATGTAGCCAGCTTACGCTAGGGCCTTGTTTCTGAGTTCTGGAAGTCCGCTCCCAAACGCCAAGGACTGACAGTCTTTGGATGCTTTGCCCTGGGGTGAAACAGATGAGCGGGTCGTCAATTGCCCACTCATTCACCTTTTCCAATGCTGCTGCTGGTGGTGGTGCCAGTGTCTCTTCTCTGCCAGTTCGCTTCCTGGCTGAAATCATGCCTCAAATGTCCCTAATGGAGAGGATAGTTTCTCCCCCTGGTTGCACTTGCTGCGGTGTGGCAATGCCTGCTACCTCCGCCGGTGTAGCCAATTTACGCTAGGGCCTAGTGTCTGAGTTCTGGAAGTCTGCTCCCAAACGCCAAGGACTGACAGTCTTTGGATGCTTTGCCCTGGGGTAAAACAGGTGAGCGGGTCGCCAATTGCCTACTCATTCGCCTTTTCCAATGCTGCTGCTGCTGCTGGTGGTGGTGGTGCCAGCGTCTCTTCTCTGCCAGTTCGCTTCCTGGCTAGTGTCATGCCTCAAATGTCCCTAATGGAGAGGGTAGTTTCTCCCCCCTGGTTGCACTTGCTGCGGTGTGGCAATGCCTGCTACCTCCGTCAATGTAGCCAGCTTACGCTAGGGCCTTGTGTCTGAGTTCTGGAAGTCTGCTCCCAAACGCCAAGGACTGACAGTGTTTGGATGCTTTGCCCTGGGGTGAAACAGGTGAGCGGGTCGTCAATTGCCCACTCATTCACTTTTTCCAATGCTGCTGCTGCTGGTGGTGGTGCCAGCGTCTCTTCTCTGCCAGTTCGCTTCCTGGCTAGTGTCATGCCTCAAATGTCCCTAATGGAGAGGGTCGTTTCTCCCCCCTGCTTGCACTTGCTGCGGTGTGGCAACGCCTGCTACCTCCGCCGGTGTAGCCAGCTTACGCTAGGGCCTTGTGTCTGAGCTCTGGAAGTCTGCTCCCAAACGCCAAGGACTGACAGTGTTTGGATGCTTTGCTCTGGGGTGGAACAGGTGAGCGGGTCGTCAATTGCCCACTCATTCGCCTTTCCCAATTCTGCTGCTGCTGCTGCTGGTGGTGCCAGCGTCTCTTCTCTGCCAGTTCGCTTCCTGGCTAGTGTCATGCCTCAAATGTCCCTAATGGTAAGGGCAGTTTCTCCCCCCTGGTTGCCCTTGCTGCGGTGTGGCAACGCCTGCTACCTCAGCCGGTGTAGCCAGCTTACGCTAGGGCCTTGTGTCTGAGCTCTGGAAGTCTGCTGCCAAACGTCTAAGACTGACAGTGTTTGGGTGCTTTGCCCTGGGGTGAAACAGGGGAGTGGGTCGCCAATTGCCCACTCATTCGCCTTTCCCAATTCTGCTGCTGCTGCTGGTGCCAGCGTCTCTTCAATGCCAGTTCGCTTCCTGGCTAGTGTCATGCCTCAAATGTCCCTAATGGTAAGGGCAGTTTCTCCCCCCTTGGTTGCACTTGCTGCGGTGTGGCAACGTCTGCTACCTCTGCCAATGTAGCCAGCTTACGCTAGGGCCTTGTGTCTGAGCTCTGGAAGACTGCTGCCAAACGTCTAAGACTGACAGTGTTTGGGTGCTTTGCCCTGGGGTGAAACAGGTGAGTGGGTCGCCAATTGCCCACTCATTCGCCTTTCCCAATTATGCTGCTGCTGCTGCGGCTGCTGCTGCTGGTGGTGCCAGCGTCTCTTCAATGCCAGTTCGCTTCCTGGCTAGTGTCATGCCTCAAATGTCCCTAATGGTAAGGGCAGTTTCTCCCCCCTGGTTGCACTTGCTGCGGTGTGGCAACGCCTGCTACCTCCGCCAATGTAGCCAGCTTACGCTAGGGCCTTGTGTCTGAGCTCTGGAAGTCCGCTCCCAAATGCCAAGGACTGACAGTGTTTGGATGCTTTGCTCTGGGGTGGAACAGGTGAGTGGGTCGCCAATTGCCCACTCATTCGCCTTTCCCAATTCTGCTGCTGCTGCTGGTGCCAGTGTCTCTTCAATGCCAGTTCGCTTCCTGGCTAGTGTCATGCCTCAAATGTCCCTAATGGTAAGGGCAGTTTCTCCCCCCTGGCTGCCTCTGTCTGCGGTGTGGCAACGCCTGCTACCTCCGCCAGAGTGGCCAGCTTACGCTAGGGCCTAGTGTCTGAGCTCTGGAAGTCTGCTGCCAAACGTCTAAGACTGACAGTGTTTGGGTGCTTTGTCCTGGGGTGAAACAGGTGAGTGGGTCGCCAATTGCCCACTCATTCGCCTTTCCCATTTTTCAATGCTGCTGCTGGTGGTGGTGGTGGTGGTTGTGGTGGTGCCAGCATCTCTTCTGTGCCAGTTCACTTCCTGGCTAGAGTCATGCCCAAAATGTCCCTAATGGTAAGGGCAGTTTCTCCCCCCTGGCTGCTTCTGTCTGCGGTGTGGCAACGCCTGCTACCTCCCCCAGAGTGGCCAGCTTACGCTAGGGCCTAGTGTCTGAGCTCTGGAAGTCTGCTGCCAAACGTCTAAGACTGACAGTGTTTGGGTGCTTTGCCCTGGGGTGAAACAGGTGAGTGGGTCGCCAATTGCCCACTCATTCGCCTTTCCCAATTCTGCTGCTGCTGCTGGTGCCAGTGTCTCTTCAATGCCAGTTCGCTTCCTGGCTAGTGTCATGCCTCAAATGTCCCTAATGGTAAGGGCAGTTTCTCCCCCCTGGCTGCGTCTGTTTGCGGTGTGGCAACGCCTGCTACCTCCGCCGGAGTGGCCAGCTTACGCTAGGGCCTTGTGTCTGAGCTCTGGAAGTCCGCTGCCAAACGTCTAGGACTGACAGTGTTTGGATGCTTTGCTCTGGGGTGAAACAGGTGAGTGGGTCGCCAATTGCCCACTCATTCGCCTTTTCCATTTCCTTTTCCATTTCATTATTTTCCTTCTGATACACAGCCAACCAACCAAACATAACACACACAATAACACAAATAACACAGTGACATAACACATAACACACATAACACATATAACACAGTGACAACACACATAACACACATAACACATACACGTACAATGCACAAATCACAAGGACCTTTCCTCTTGTTATTTTTTCTGGCCTTCACTTCTACACTCACTAGCATTAACGCTATAACTCACACTTCATACTATAACATTTTTCCATCCACATACCTGCCAACAGACCCAACTTTTTCAGGGACAGCCCTGCTTTTTTCCAGTCCTGTCCCATCTAATTTAGCTAAACTAGGTATGCAAATACACGTTGGTAGTTATAGCTCGGTAGGTAGCACTAGTATAAACATTAAATAAATATAATAAAGTACTAAATAATAAATCTAACTTTGAAATACATTTAAATAAACCCCTAATTTTTTTTTTAAACCCATTAAAATTAAAATTAAATTATTATTTAGACATAATACATCTTTAACCAAACCAGTGCACTGCTACTAATCTTAAACATAACCGTACATTAACCCTAAGCTATTTTTTAGTTCTTGTCCAACATTTTTCCATCCGCATACCTGCCAACACACCCAAGATTTTGGTGGACAGTCCTGCTTTTTTCCAGTCCTGTCCAGTAAAAGTTGGGTTGTTGCAAAGTATGCCATTGTAAATAGGTAGCAAATGTTAGGCATGTATTACAAGTGGTCCAAAATCAATTTAAAAATGTAAAATAATCCCTGTTCTTTTATTAAACATCTATGGATGTGTGATTGTGTATGATAAACGGAGGCCAAGTTCCTTGGAGCATTTGTCTCTAGGTCATTTTGTGTACAGTACACCTCAGTACGTGTGTGCAACTCTATTGGTCGTTTCGGCAGGGGGCTGGCCTGCCATCAACGAATGAAGTGCGTTCTGCAATTCACTCGATGCCAGACCAGCCCCCTGCCGAAACGACCAATAGAGTTGCACACACGTTCCTTCACGGCAGCTGCTGCTGCTCCGATGTGTTGTTAACCACGTATTAACCCCTGCTAGGCCACCGGGAAGGAAACGAAGATTAAACGAGCACGAAGAATGTCAGCGAATATTCGCCCGAAGATAAGACAGGAACGGGCGAATATTCGCGGAATACGAAGGATTTTTCCCCCCGAAGACGAGCACGAACACGAAGAGCCCCCTGGTGCCCAAGTCTACTTTTAACCCCTATATGCCACTCTGGCATATAGGGGTTAAATGACATATCATGGGACAGAGTGGCATATAGGGGGTTAAAAGGCATTTCTACAGGCAGAGTGGCATATAGGGGGTTAGCTCTTCGTCCCACCCCTTTTAAGACGTGGGACGAAGTGCTGAGGCACTGCCATTGGGCAGCGCGGTGTGTGCACTCCTGCCCCTTTAACTTTATCATAAGGGATGAATGATTCATTTGTGGACATTATGAAACGTGTCACTTTTTTAGGAATCATGATTTTTTTCAATAATCCTCCTTTTTAATTATGTAAGTTAAATTTTTTATTTAGTTATAATATATTTTTGAAAGTATCTAAATTATATTTCTGTAATAATGTATTAACTATTTAATACTGTTTAATTTATATATGATGAATTAATTATGAATTAGTAATAAATGAATTGGAACTGATTTATTTGTTATATTTATTTTACTTGGTTTCTTATGATGTGAAGGGTGAAGAGGGGGGTGTTTATCCCATTTTGGATTGATTGATTTCACTTGCTTTTTAACCCCTTAACGTCCATTGCCGGGTCAGGCACGTCATTCAGCAACACCGAGATCGGCATGATGTGCCATTTCTGGCCCCTCCCCGGGGCGTCAACATCCGCCATCCAGCGACACCAAATACTTACCCCAGGGCGGGCTGTGACCGCTCCGGAGAGCGGTCACAGCCGCAGCTGCACGCAGTCTTCGCCATCCGCAAGATGGCGGCGGCCCAGGAAAAAAAATAATAAAGTTGAAAAAGTTTGCTAGACGGTCTCCAGACCCTCTAGAACTCTGGCTCCACTTGCAGGTTGAATACAGGTACTGCATTCAACCATACAAGTCAATGGAGCCCAGCTTTCTAATCACTTTGTGATTAGTAAAATATTTAAAAAAAAAATAAAATAAAAAAAAAAGGAAAAAAAGAAAACGCTTAAAAAAAACATGGTAACATTTAAAAATTATTATGCTTTAGAGGAGCTATCCAGTTCCAGCAAAATGTAAAAAAAAAGTCCAAAAAGAGTAAAATAAAATAAAAAAATAAAGTTTATTATTATGAGCAAGTGCTAAAATTAGCGCTGTATCTTCCCAAAAATCCTGACATGGAAAAATTTAAATAAAAGCATTTCAAATACCCAAGGGGTGTCTAATTTAAAAAAATGAATGGTTTGATGGGGTAAATTGGAGTGGCCAGGCTCAAAGATAGGGCATAGACACAGACTGACCGAAATGGGGAAAAAAAGCGCACTTCCAAAATGTGGCATTTTAACCCCAAACACCAGACAAACCCATACATGTGGGGTATGACTGAACTCGGGAGATGTTCCTGAACACATATTAGGGTGTTGTTTGATAGTGACGTATACCTGGAGCTATAAATTCATACCCAAAGTACAATTTGTGTGAAAAAAATACAAAAATAAATACTACCACAAAGTGTGGCAAAGGCTGGTGGTAGAATCTGATGCATGGAAAGGGTTAAATACTACCATTTTAAGTACCTTGGGGTGTCTAGTTTTCAAAAATATATGGTTTTATGAGGTAAATTGTAGTGGCCGGGCTCAAAGATAGGGCATAGGCACAGACTGACCAAAATAGGGGGGAAAAAAAGCGCACTTCCCAAATGTGGCCTTTTAACCCCAAACAGCAGTCAAACCCATGCATGGGTGGTATCACTGTACTCGAGAGATGTTGTTGAACATATATTAAGGTGTTGTTTGATAGTGACATATACCTGGAGCTATAAATGTATACCCAAAGTACAATTTGTGTAAAAATAAATACCAAAAAAATACTAACACAAAGTGTGGCAAAGGCTGGTGGTTGTCGGGTTTAGTAGTCGGAGCCCAATATGCAAGGCTGGAGACGTGGATGAATCAAAAGCGAGGTACCGATAGGGATGAGACGTAAACGAAGTCAGGATAAGCAGAGGTCAGTTCAGGCAGCGAAGGTTCAGACACGATAAGGAAAGCGAAGGGTCATGTTGTGGAAATCAAACGTTGTGCTGACCACCAGACTTCTTTGAATGTATAAAAGTTTATTCCGGATACAAGCAGCTGCAGGGAGATCTGCACAAAAGCAGGCAAATCTAACAGCTTTACATTTTCACACACTATATATACATTGAAAACAAAAGAAATAAGTAAACTCCTACAAAAGGGCTGGCACAATTGTAATATCTCTGGGTTTACCATAAAAGGCAAAAGCCTAACCTACATATCATTAATATGTATGATATGGGTGGGGTTTCAGTTAATTAAAGCAGACATCCTGTGCCCTGAAGTTGACCCTGAGCCTACACTTATGGTCCAGTTTCTCACCAGCTGTGTAATTTGACCTATGCCCTCTACCATACATATCCTGTTCCTCAACAGAACAATACTACCTCCCAGTGCATCAGACTCTTATCACCAAATAGCAGAAACAGTTAACCTCTTCCTACCCACTCTCCACATCCTAAGATTCCACAGTCAATATCCAATGAAACAATGATAAGGGAGCACTGACGTATATACGTAGAGAGCACAGTATATCTGAGCAATGAATGAACTAAACGGCACAGATTTATAGGAAGGAGGAAGGGATACGCCCTCTGATGTCCAGATTAACCTGATTCTATACACCTGGGAATATTGTGACTGTGCCTTTAAGAAAAGGAGTTGTATGCGCGCACGCCACTAGAGAGCGTGCGAAAGACGGAACGTGCCCTGCAGTTGTGTTCCGGCCGTCCTGAAGATCACCATGCCGGGAAGAAGACCGCGGCATCGTCAACGGCGGGGAGTGAGCAGTTCTGCCACGTCGGACCCCTCTTCGTGGGACCAAGGTGAGTACCGCGGCGGGGACCTGACAGTGGTAGAATCTCATGCATGGAAAGGGTTAAAATTCTAGCATTTGAAATACCTTGGGGTGTCTAGTTTTCAAAAATATATGATTTGATGGGGTAAATTGCATTGGCCGGCTTCAAACATACCCGAAATGGCACATGGGGGGAAGAATTACCAGATTTGGAAAATATGGTTTTGAAATAGCAAAACGCTACTTGTACTTAATGCTCCATAACGTGCAGAAAAAAGCAAAAAAACATAAAAACATTGGGTATTTCTAAACTCAGGACAAATAGTAGAATATATTTAGTAGGTTTTTTCATTAGCTGTTTTGGATGAGTAAAAGATTTTTTGGGTAAAAGTCAGAAAATGTGGTTTTTTTTACATTTTTCATCATATTTTATTATTTTTTTTTATGGGAAATTAGATAATATGATTAAAACAATGGTATCTGAAGAAAGCCCTTCTTGTCCCGAAAAAAAACAATATATAATTTGTGTGGGTTCACTAAATGAGTGAAGAGAGAATTACATCTAAACAGGAACACCGCAAAAGTGTTAAAACAGCCTCGGTCCCAATGGTACAAAAGGTAAAACACAGCCTGGTCCTTAAGGGGTTAATGGTTTTATTTAATTACACCCTAGTACTTAAAGGGTGTAATATTCCTTGTAAACTAGACTGCTTTTGATTAAGCACGGGTGTGCGAAATGTAAAGTCTGGTCCTGCTGGTGGAGGATGTTGGTGTCTGCTGTGCAAGGACAGAAATAAAGTTGTTCTTGATTTTACTTTCTTGCTGTACTGGTTTCCGTTACCTCCGGATGCGTTCTCTTGAGGATCTCTGCTGTTATACACGGACTGGGGGTGAGTCTAAAGAGAGGCTGCAGCACCCAGAGGAACTCTTGGGAATGATTAATCACGGCTAGAGCGTTCCCATTATTGATTATTTCTGGAGTCTGCATTTACAAACGTTTGTGAAAAAAGGGTGGTTATAAAGAGCACAGTGAATTCAAGCATGGTACTGTGATAGGATGCCATCTTTGCAATCAGTCTCACCTCACAAATGCTCTACTGGATGAATGGACAAAAAATATCACAGGAACACTCCAAAATCTTTTTGAGAGCCTTCCCTGAACAGTGGAAGCCATTATAGCTGCAAGGGGGGGGGGCAGCTACATATTAATGTCTATGTATTTAGAAACCAATGTCATAAAAGTCCCTGTTGGTGTAATAGTCAGGTGTTCCACTATGTTTGTCATTGTAGTGTATATATATTTTTGCATTTACCATACATGGAATCTTCCCAGGGCAAGCCATCTGGAGCTTTCCCTCTGCTGGGAAAGTGGTTTCATGAGGGATGGGGTAGTTGGCGGAAGGGGAGGGCTAGATCCAGGCAGCCTTGAGTAGTATGAAACTGGGTGGGCAATGGACGTGACTAAACGCCCATCCCATAAGCAGGGAAAGTGACCCAGAGACCTGGGGAAGCAGGATGGGTTCCCAGGCATGCAAATTACAAACATGTCTCATATTTCAGTCATAAAGTATTCATTAAATGCCAGAAGCTAGATTATTAATTGCAATAACATGTCTTTACACCCTCTTCCTGGTTTTATATTAAAAATATAAAGGTTTTGGCTGAGAGTAACCTGTTGTAACTTTAATGCAATCTTGTAGTATTTTGATACCAAGTACTGGTCTAGCCCCCGTCTCCAGTAATTTGCTGATTTACTATCACTATACACCTGTCCCCCAACCCAGTTCTCCTACACCACTGAAAACAAATGTAAATTACTAATTAATGGCATGATTGTATATGTATATACTAATATATACTAATATAATTATAGAACTATAAATTCACAAAGGTTCTGATGATTGTGCATTACTGTTGGGCAGATGGTTCATTGGCTTCTTACAATTGCTATATGTCTCAATATTTACATTTTTTTATATGCATAAGGATTACGAAAGCAGGGACAAGACTTGTTTCTATTATGTATTTGTAGAAACAGCCACATTTCACAGTATCAAATGTAAAATGTTAGTCACCTTACATACAATTGTAGCCCACATGGAACAAAGATCACAGTACCTTGCTGACTTTGCCCCCTCTGTAAACAAACCAGCAGTCCCCTTTCATAAGTCATGAACTGTTATTGTTTAAGTGACAGCCATATTTTAAATTAAGTTAACATTATTAATCAAAAATACATACACATTCAGTTATTAATTCCAAATGCAGTTAGAATATGTTTTAAAAATAAGGATACACGGGGACATGAAAAGGTGGCTGATGTGGGTACACGCACCTATGTGTCCACTTAAAGAGACACCTAGTGGATCACGTAGCATCCACTATGTGACCCCGCAGAAGTAGGGCAGCAACATAGAGAGTACAATATCCTCACAAGATAGGGGAGGGGGTAGAGAGGGACAAGGAGAGAGAACTGTGTGTGCTGCATTGATAAGGGGAGAGTGAGTGCATGTGTGTACAGTATGTATGACTAAGTGTATGAACGTGTGTTACTGTATGGCAGTAGAGTGTTTGTGTCAGTGTATGTGATTGGGTGTTAGAGCAAGTTTTGTGTGTTAGTATGTGCATGTGTTCTAGTTACAGGGGGAACCAACTACTATAATCTCAGGCACCACCAACCATAGTTGTCTTTACAGTTATCTTCAAACATATATAACTAACATTGTAAAATAACTTAAATCAAGTTTACTGCAGAGTATACAATAGCTAGAACAAAGATTAAAAAAAGATGAAATTATAAAGATTTATAGCACCCAGTAAACATCTATATGCAGTGAGATGTTTAATTCGAAACATTCTGACCTTTGATCAGGGTCCAAAAGTTGAGGATGTTACTCTAGGTTAATGGTAAGATAGGTAAACATACATGAACTTCATTTTCTTTCTGGAAATTTATAAAACACTTTCTTGGACTAGGTCACTTTCCATTTTAAATCTAGATTCCAGGATCTCTCTCTATTTCCCCGCACCAATCCTCGCACACCATTGAAAACATTTCCCTTATCATAGATGCAGACTTGTTATATACTTTATATAATATACCTGCTTCACCCAAGAAAAAGGTTTACCACAGAACCGTCACCAACACATTTAGCTTTATATTAGTTAATTCTCCGTTTATTGTACATGTGAGAAAGGTACATAGAATCAGATATACAAAGTGAGCACAATATCATCCAGAAGTACAATAGAGGTAGAACTTCGGCAGTTGTACAAAGGAGTATTCGGAAGCATAAATCGCAGATACCTATGTACTGTAAAACACATACCGTATTGGCTCAGATATAGGCCGCCCCCGTATATAGGCCGCACCCTAAAAGTTTGGTGCTTTTTTAAAGAAAAAGTTTTTTTCTTTAAAAAAGCACCAAAAAACATGCTGCCACTCTGTCCTCTCCCCCCCCGAGATATGCTGCCACTCTGTCCCCCCCCGAGATATGCTGCCACTCTGTCCCCCCCCGAGATATGCTGCCACTCTGTCCCCCCCCGAGATATGCTGCCACTCTGTCCCCCCCGAGATATGCTGCCACTCTGTCCTCCCCCCCCCCGACTTACCAGAGCAGACTTCTGGGTGTCTTACGGGGCCGGAGGGGGACATTTATGCACATCGTGTATACAACTCCCGGTGCCGGCACTCAGCGGAAGTGCCGGCACCGGAAGTTGTATACGCGTATTGCGTAGATGTCTTCCGCCGGCCCTGCAAGACACACGGGAGTCTGCCCTGGTAAGTCGGGGGGGTTAAAATCCATCGAACGTCCGTGCGATGCGCTTAGACTGTAGAGTGTATCAGACAGTAGGATGCAGGTCCCCTGCACCGCTGCGGGGGATCTGTATCCTAACCCCGCTGCCTGCCCGGCGCCCGGGACTGCATGTCCCGGGCGTCGGGCGCTAGACCCCGAATATAGGCCGCACCCCCACTTTAAAGACTTAAAGTGGGGGAAAAAAGTGCGGCCTATATTCGGGCCAATACGGTATTTGTGGTACACATCACAGAGTCATAATATTTATGTATTTTGTATTTTGTACATAAAAATACATTTCACATAACAATATAGTGCAGCATGCTGAGCATAGTAAACTTTACCATTGTACAACTTCTAATTTCATGTTTTCCTCTTATGAGTTATTTACACTAATTTATAGCTAAATTTAAGTATTTTTCTAAACATTCACATTATTTTGTTTGCGTTTTCCCCAAATGTCCACCTATTTCACTTCAGATATTACTCAGGGATTACAGAAGTTTATCCAAATTAAGGGAATTTTCTAGTGAAGTGAAATGTAGATCTTCATATTTTCATTTCCACCATTTTTAACTCTTTTTGTGACTTAGCCAGGAATTATTTCGTAAATTAAAGAGGGATTCATATCCTCCGATGCCCTAAATGGATATAAATTCTCATCAGTTTCATGTGATAATTTAATGTATGATTAGATATGACATGTTTAGACATTTGAATTGTTCTTTATTGAAAAACTATAATACATCTGTTCTATCCTTGATCATGATCATGAGAAACGGCAGGGAAATAATGGTAAAATTAACTACAGGAGAAACTAATAATAATTTGAAATAACGTGGAATATGCCAGTGGGAGAATAGGAAAAATGCTATGGATGTCAATGAACACAATCTATGTACAGTCAGCCAGCTACCAGCTAATAGACCTTCTCATCAACCAGCATCTTTAGAAGAATTACGTGTGGGGACCACCAGTATCATAGTGTCTGTAGAATGTAGTGTAAGTAAAAAACAATGATTTACATAGCAAGACCACCAGCGTGGATCATAAAATAATAATTTCTGTTTTGAAGCAAGTGCCACATTTGGACCAAGCAAGGTAGAAAATAATCTCTACAAATCTAGCACTTTGACCTTTTTTGATTTATTAATATGATTGATTTTGTATCATATGTTCTATTTATATTTTGTTTAATTAGTGGGAATTATATACTATGTGCTTTTCATTTCTACAAAACTGGTTGCCTCTTGGTATAGTGTGGGTTCAATATGATTGTTTTTTTACAATAATTATATTGCACAATAAATAACAATGAGTTATATTATATGTATTGCTCTATTTTGTGCTGTAACATATCAGATTTGTGGGTTAAGAGTATGCTAATGTAGCAATATTAGGTATTGAGCTTCATTACAGACTATTTTGTTGTGTGCTGTGCTTAATACTAATCCTGACATTGGAAACATATTCCCCACACAATTATTTAACCAAAAACCAACCAATTAAACACTTACCGGCGTGTGCAATGTCTTCCGATTAACATGATGGTATTTACTATTTGATCAATTGATGGTCTCTTTGTCTGATTTGGATTCCAGCAATTTTGCATGCATTTCCAAAGTTCATAGAGGCAATCTCCCTGTGTGTCTGAACTGTCTGGAAATGTACTGAATATTTCCTGTAAAAATTAAATCTTTTTAATTTGGTGTCATGTTTTACATCATATATACACACACTCACTGGCCACTGTATTAGGTACACCTTGCTAGTACCAGCGTTTGCCTTCAGAACTGCCTTCATTCTTCATGGCATACTTTCTACAAGGTACTGGAAACATTCATAAGAGATTTTGGTCCTTATGGACATAATGACATATTGCTGCAGATTTGTTTACTGCACATCCTTGGTGCAAATCTCCTGTTTGGATTGAGATCTGGTGACTGTAGAGGCATTTGAAGTACAGTGAACTCATTGTCATGTTCAAGAAACCAGTTTGAGATGATGTGAGCTTTGTGACATGGTGCATTATCCTGCTGGAAGTAGCCATCAGAAGATGCACTGTGGTCATAAATGACATGTTCAGCAACAATACTCAGGTAGGCTGTCACATTGAAACAATGCTCAATTGGTACTGAGGGGCCCAAAGAGTGCCAAGAAAATGTCCCCCACACCATTACAACACCATCACCAGCCTGAACAGTTGATACAAGGCAGGATGCATCCATGCTTTCATGTTGTTTACGCCAAAGTCTGACCCTGCCATCTGAATGTTGTAGCTGGAATCGAGACTCATCAGACCAGGCAACGTTCTTCCAGTCTTCCATTGTCCAATTTTGTTGAGTCTGTGTGAATTTTAGCCTCGGTTTTCTGTTCTTAGCCAACACGAGTGGCACCCGGTGTGGTCTTCTGCTGCTGTAGCCCGTTTGCTTCAAGGTTTGATGTGTTGTGCGTTCAGAGATGGTATTCTGCATACCTTGGTTGTAACGAGTGGTTATTTCAGTTACTATTGCCTTTTTGTCATCTTGAACCAGTCTGCCCATTCACCTCTGACTTCAACAAGGGATTTTCATCCACACAACTGTCGCTTACTGGATATTTTCTCTTTTTCGGATCAATCTCTGTTTGGGGAAGAAAGTGAAAAGGTTTCCTTTTCCACTCTGATGCACAGTTTCCACTCTGATGCTCAGTTTGAACTTCAGCAAGGTCTTGGCCACATCTACATGCCTAAATGCATTGAGTTACTGCCATGTGATTAGCTATTTGTGTTAACAAGCAATTGAACAGGTGTACCTAATAAAGTGGCCAGTGAGTGTAGATTGTGCTTGCTTTGAGTTCCCAGACTCACCATGTAGCTAGTACACTGTTCAAATGGCTTAAGTTGATAGTTATTGGATTTCATTTTCTGATTACTAATAGCTTCCCAGAATACAATGGCCAAGTTAAAAATGTCAGATTCACGTGAGTACATCCCATGTTTTATCACTTCTGGTGCTGACCTGCAAATTGAATAAAATAGAATAACAAATTGTGAATATATATTTAAATGTTGCAGTCAGGTAATATGCAGAGAAAAAATACATATGATCTCAATGTACATAGAACAGATTATTATTATTTATAGTTTTATATAACGTCATCAGAAGAACCAACCACACTAGTATAAGTATTGCAGGAAAGGTGAGCTAAAGGAATATGGGAATACTGGTGTTAAATTAATCCTGAAGCGCACAGGCAGCCAATGAAGAGACTTACAGAGGGGAGAGGTGTTAGTAAAGTGATGGGAGAGGCATCTTGTGTTAGGAAGGCACGGATGTGGGCAATGTTTTAAAGCTGAAGGTGGCAGTTTTTTGAGACAGACTAAATGTGGGGAGAGAATGATAGGTCAGAGTCTAGAATGACACCAAGGCAGGTAACTTGAGGGGATGGAGAGATGATCACACAATAGACATTGAGGGGAACTGATGAAGGAATCTTAGCATAGGATGGAGGGAATATGAGAAGTTCCATTTTTGAGAGATTTATTTTTAGAAAACGTGCAGACATCCAGGTAGAGACAGAAGCAGATCACAGATGTAATATAGGTGGGAGTAGACAGAGGCACTATTAGCTCCCTGATTTTTTCCACATATATATTTACCACATATATATATGAAAGGTGCCAGCATAGTCTGCTTTATGGAGGATTTCTAGTCACCCAGTTAAGGTGACCAATAAGTAAAAAAACACCCAGTTTTCGGCCTTGGGCAGTAAAGAAACGTATGCAGACAAAGAAAGAATGAAGTAATTTTAAGTGCTCAAAAGAGAACAAATACCATTTTTCTGCTTCTGGAGGCATCATTTTGAAGACATATTGATAGACTGGCTTCCTTATATATACTGCCCGTCCAAAGTGGCCCAATATTAGTGTTTTCTATTTTATGAGGAGAATGAAACAACATTAACTAATGTACTTGACAACATGCATTGTGAAACGTGTTTAAGTACAGATATTAGCTAACTTTGGGTACGGCTTAACAAGCAAATACCAATGAATGTGTTAAATGTATGGTATGGTATGCACCCTTAAGGATATGGCTCTTCAAATGGCTACTCAGCAGGACAACTTTATTTAATTTCTACAATTCTGGAACTTTTTTATTCACACAAGAAATACAGACACAGCACAATTCACTTTAGGACTGGAAATCCCCAGTAACTTATGTCACCAGCAGTCATATTTGCCTCATTCAGTGCCACATATGTAGGAGGCAAACTGGGCTCAGTTGCCCAGTAAGTATCTCTTATATACTAACACTGTTACCAAGAAGTGCATTGATACAGTCTAGTGGAGCTGCCCTTTTGCTGCCAAAACAATAGGAAGCCTTTTAATACCTCCCCACAGGGAAACCAAGAGATTTCCAGGTGGGCCGGCCTGTCCGGGGGTCGGTGGAGTGCCAAAGCAGTGATTCAATGAGGCCACCTCTGATGGTCACCTAAAGTTAAATCGGCCAGCTTGTAGACACCATGCTGCCTAATGCCTCAGTGACGCTCTTCGTCCCACACCCTTGAAGATGAGAGGTAACGATCAAGGGGGGAGGCTCACACAGTCAAAGGAGTTCCTTGTGTGGCAATGAATCCCGATGAGGAGAACACAGAGCAGGTCAGGAAAGAGTAAAGTTACAAAAAAATGCTATTGGTGATGGCATAAGTACACAAGGTAGAAGGGGTGATAACACACAAGAGGGGACTTGGTGGGGCATCACATGAATACACAATGCAGGGCTGGCTGGAGCTTAGCCTGTCCAGATGTGGGTGCCATTGTGGCAGAGCCTGTCCTGGTGTGTGGGTGTTGTGTGGCCGAGCCTGTCCTGTTTTGTGTCTATTTGGGTATTTACTTATAGTGAAGGCCAACAATTTAATGTCATGGGAAAAAAATATACCACTAAAATATTGCCAGTATTGCCTGGCGACACAATTAAAAGAGATTACAGATATAAAATCCCACTTATGAAGCTGACCTCTTTTGGATTTACGTAAATATGACTGCACTGCAAATTGCAGTGGACTATATCGTTTGAGTGCAGATACTGCAAAGCGGAAGTGAGCTGTCCAAAGTAAGTGAGAAGATCATTCATTCCAGTATTGGCTCCGAGTGTTTCCAGTGTACAGGTGTATTCGGTAAAAGGATAAGATACCTAAAAGCAGAAAAAAGTGATATCTATTTAACAAAATACGTTTTTTTATTTAAAGGAAATTGTTGCTATCAGCTTTTAGTACTATTAAATTCATTAATTACAACTACCTAGACTGTGTTTTTTGTTTGTCTTTTATTGTAATTGTTTTGGACATGGACTTGTATCTGGCACCTAGGGGCTACTTGAGTGCATATGGACTTTAGTGAAAATGTAGCCCTGGAGATAAGACTGTCCTGCCATCTTAATTTTATAAAACACACATTAACTTGATTAAACAGTAACTTACCAACTCAGTTGTATAAGGATGGCTCTTGATGTCTCGCATTCTTAACAGATTTGGGTGATTTAATTCTTTTATTTTTTTCCTTGTTTCAAGGCACATTCTGACAGATACTACCTCATGTAGGTAATTGGTCTGCAACATTAGAATTCATAGAATAATAGAATGTGTTGGCAGATAAGAACTTGCCCAATTTCTGAATACTTTCATTGGTTCCTGTGATATCTTCACTGTATTAACATCTACCACTTCTGCATAAAGGCTACATATGCATCCACTACCCTCTCAGTAACCTAATACTTGCTGACATCAGTTTTAATATTTGCTCCTCTAAATTAAGACAATATACTATTGTTGTGGTTGTTTTTCTTCTATTAAATAAACTCCCCACCTTGTTGATTCCCTTTAAATGTTTCTATCATATCATCCCATTTCATCTTTCTTTAGAACATTAATATAAAATACTTGTTTTAAATGTTATTATAGGTCAAAGACCTATTTTAACCACAACCCAAATAGAGTGCGAGGGTGAACTTAACTGAGGTTGGATGCCTAGTTTTGCTAACATGTACAAAACAACTCAAACAACAACTTGAAGGTCATACGTATTTAGGATCTTTGTGAAGGCATATGAGAACTTTCATGTCCTCACCTGAAACTTGCATAATGATCCCAATACACAATGTAAAACAATAGCAATAATAATAACTGGATATGCCATAAAAAGTTAACTAATTATTTTGTCCCCTCTAGATTTGTAACCTTAAATGCCAAGCGTTATCCAAAGGTTGCCTGCTCCCAGATCATATTTTTTGCTAACCCACAAGCACTTTAGTGAAGTCGTTTTGTGAATATACCCAATTGTCACAAATAGATCCCCTTTAAGGGTCTTCATAGGTTTGTAGTACTATGAGAAATTAAGTTCTTGATTTTGTTTTTTGGGTTAGTTCCTACACACAGTATATTTATTTGTACAACATTATCACAAACAAGTTATTTTGGAGTTGACTTTAAAAAAGACATGCCTATCCCACCTTATAATTATGCTGTGTTTCAAAAAAATTTACCCTGTTAACATGATCTTTGTAGACTTTTTGTGAATTTTTTTGATTGATTTCCTGGATAAAATCTCCTATAATAAAATGAAAAACATTTCACAATTTAATTACTTGGAATTGGTTCTTATTTGAAGATTATAGTGATAAATAATTTATTATTATAATAAATTCCCAGATTTTTTTACAGATGAGATTGACAAACAGAAAAGGTGTCTTTAACATAGCATATTAGTAACACTGCACAAACATCCTTCATCACACCAATGGTGCCACACACCCATCTTTCAAATTGGCACATTGTTTACATTATGATCTTATACTCAGGAGTTTTAACTCCAGCATTGGAGAGCAAAATTCAAAGATACACATTGTCTTCTTGGTCAGCAGTGTTAACTACATATCTAAAACTTTGCTACTCTTTCACTACACACAGTGAGAAGAGCTTAACTACACTTCCAGCATTAAAAAAGGTAAACTCTATTACAGATTCAATAGGGTTCACAGACAATGTAGTTCATGGAGCAATTATGTAGCATAAGCTAATTTCTATTAGAGTATAATAATAAAAAGGGATACATTGTGTTTATTATACCTGAGATTTTACAGTATGTAATCAGTATGGATCACAGAGGTATCAACCATTATATTTACACATTTTCTGCTGTTTATGCTTGGACTTTTACTTAGGAACTCTGATCACCAACAAAAGAACCAACGTAAGCTCATAGAAATGAGGGGCATCAACGGAGGGAAGGGAGACAGGGTGATATGGGTACAAAAGACGAATACCTGGGAGATATTAGTTTTAGTTACACATTATTTTAACTGATTATTTTAACTGTCGGTAAATTTACTGGCTTTTGGAAACCCTTGTAAAGAAGGTTAGATGAAGTCAGCACCAGACAGGAAAAATAAATAAAATTGACCTGCCCTCAATGGGTTCAAATATTGCACTGAGCTCATGAGGCAACGCTTCCGCTTCAAACAAATAGATGATATAGATGATAGATAAGTAGGTATACAGATATTAAAATAGGTGGAGAGACAGATAAGTCTAGTGTGATATATAGATTACACCAATTTAGATAGAATAATAGATCTTGATATATATATTATACCTTTGTTGTCTATATAACCCTGCAAAACATAAACAATGAAGAAAGTATAAAGTAAAGTAAAGGCAAATCTGATGAAACATCAAATGGGCTCAACTTTTCTCAGTAACAGAAACTATATAAAAATGAAAATGCATTAAATAACTTTCTGATAAGAATAGCTATACAATATTTATATATATAGAAAGTTATCCCTTTATCAAAATTGTATTGCTCTCCAAGTCC
Source organism: Spea bombifrons (assembly GCF_027358695.1). Taxonomy (NCBI): domain Eukaryota; kingdom Metazoa; phylum Chordata; class Amphibia; order Anura; family Pelobatidae; genus Spea; species Spea bombifrons. The sequence goes on along the minus strand of NC_071097.1, from coordinate 17,594,194 downwards.
AAGATGGGTTATACATTCTGAGGATTATTTTAGCAGACTGCATACTAGCTTTAGATACAATGTGGAATGTTTAAATCCCTTTATAAATCCATTATCATGCTAATCTAATGCCAAAACAACCTAAAACATTTGATGGTACAGCATAATGCCAATACTCTCATACATTAACAATGTTACCATGTTATCCTGATAAGTAGGTTGTATGGGTTCTCATTCACAAACATGTTTACATGAAAGTCAAGTAGGTACAATAACAGTGGGCAAAATCTACAAACATTTGCTGTAAATCTTTATTTTCTTTTCCCCCAGCTCTAACAATTTATTACACTTCATTATTGCAGAATGCAGACAGTTAGTGCGTCCTAGCTATATCTGGGAACTTTCTAGGATTGACTTTATGGGGGAAAGGCTGCTTCCTGGGGCCTTCGGGTTACTTTTCTATTCTGGAGGCAGCAATGCCTTTTCCCTGCTCACTTCCCCTTCTACTTTCAGCCTATTATGAGCTGTCTGGGGCTAGCACTGCCCACATACATAGCTAACCTTACCCACATGGATCTAGCCCTGTCCCCTTGTCTGACTGGCCCCTCATCCTCTCAAAGCCACTTCCGCTGGAAGAGGGAGTGCTCCAGGTAATCTATCCTCTGTACTCTGAAAATCATTAATGTAGCCTCACCCACAGTACAATAAGAGATTGTGTTTCAAAGACCAAAGTTTGCACGCATTAAATGTTACAAATAAAGAAATAAAATATCCCATACCCTTTGGATATCATCTGGAGTAATCAAACAACACACTGATTTCACTCTGTAAATTGTGTTGCCTTTGGGTCCTGAAAAAATATATGCAACAACATCTTGGTTATGGTTCAAACAGTGTTCAGCAGTAATTATACTTCATTTTATATATTTTCTAAAGGCTTCTTCAGTGCATACTTTTGAATGTGTTTTATGTTACATCAGATTCACAAAATAGTCACGCACTAGCTACTGTGGTTATTCACTAAAGCATTTTTTTGCAGTTGAAGTTTGTAGGTAAATCGCAGAACTCCCTCTAACCAGCTCAACATTAAGGAGTGCAAGGTCTGTTACTTTAGTCCTCAGCTTACGTGCTCCTTATCGATTGATGCTGAGTGCTGGGATATGACATCACATTCCAGTATTCAGCATCAATCTCTGTGCGCACTGCCAGGTCAGGAAGGCCTGACTTGCAATCTCCATTCCAATTCATCCCAAAGTTTATGGGGGTTGAGGTCAGGGCTCTGTATGGGCCAGTCAAGTCCTTCCATACCAAAGTTATTCAACCATGTCTTTATGGACCTTGCTTCGTGCTGTGTGTGTGTGTGGGGGGGGAGGGCACAGTCATGCTGGAATAGAAAAGAGCCTTCCCGAACTGTTCCTGCAAAGTTGGAAGCACATCATTGTCCAAAATGTATTGATATGCTGAAAGGAACATAGCAAGACTTTTTGGAAAATGCTACTACATATTAATGTCTATGTATTAAGAATGCAATGTCATAAAAGTCCCTGTTGGTGTAATGGTTAGGTGTCCCAATACTTGTGTCCTTATAGTGTATGTGTATATGTGTGTGTGTGTGTGTATGGGCAGGTGTGTATAAGTGTAGCATTCATGTATGTAAATATAGTGGTGAAGGGGGGGCATAAAGATATGGCCTTGCATGAAACTGCAACTCATCCAAAACCCTCTGCTTTGCTGAATAAATTCCAAACTGGGATAGAAAAATTCTAAACTGCTGAAATGAAAACTTAATTCATATAAATCTGTTTGTCCTTCCCAACAGAAAATGCTATATGATAGCCTGTAAACTTAAAATGTTTAATCAGACATTTAGACTTTAGAAGGCATTGCCTAGAACCTAGATCTATTCATGGTGTCCATTTATCCACCTTGTGATTCATTCCAGTTCCTTAAAAAAAGCCCATGTACACCAAAATAGGCAAGCCCATACTTGAGTTGATACCGTTTTCTCATAATCACATGAAGTTGACACATTATACCCATCTGGATAAGTGGAGCAATGGTTCACCCTTGGAGCTGAATGCAACATGTTCATTGCACATTTTCAGGTGCAAGTCAAAATCAAAAGATGTGATTTTTGAATGATTCGCTAAATAAAAAAATTAGGTATGGTACTTAACTTACCTAGGTTATTTTTATACGTTACCAAGTCCTGTAGTAAATTAGTAACATCTGTTCGATTGTCTGGCTTGTAGTCCAAATTGCGGCTTATAATGGCCCACAAGTCAGGTGCGAAGGAATTTGGAATTTGTACCTTGTGGTCAGATGTTATCTGCAAAAGTTAAAACACTATATAGTCTAAAAAAAACTATTCTTATAAACAAGTAATGAGACAAGTGACAGGACAGTTAAAAGAAAACTTAAAATGATGCTAATTGCTCAAGAATCAGACATGGTTATGTTTCGTGTATATTTGTGAATGGCATAAAAAATATAAAACCCCTTTTTTCAGGTTTGTTTTTTTAAAGTCTCTGAATATTTAAAATAAGAGATGCTCTATATTTAGTAAGGCAAAATAATTGTTGAAAATAAAAAGGAAAAAGATTGAGATATGGATAGTTCTGCCAGTCAGGGGGGCAACCGCTCAACACCCCTTGGGCCCCCCTGACTGGCACAACTCCAGGGCCCTTCTGTCTCCTCTGCTCCCCACCGCTGCTGCCACCGCCTGCCTCAGCGCTGCCCTGACTGCAATGGTGGGAGCGTGGCGCTCAGCAGTGAAGCCGTGCGCAGCAAGACAGAGGCCTCGTGCCCCCACCACAGGACTGCACAGAAAGTGACCTACAAAGGGGGGTAGGGAGGGAGAGGGTAGATGGTGAGAAGGGGGGTAGGGAGAGGGTAGATAGTGAGTAGGGGGTAGGGAGAGGGTAGATAGTGAGAAGGGGTAGGGAGAGGGTAGATAGTGAGAAGGGGGTAGGGAGAGGGTAGATAGTGAGAAGGGGGGGTAGGGAGAGGGTAGACGGTGAGAAGGGGGTAGGGAGAGGGTAGACAGTGAGAAGGGGGTAAGGAGAGGGTAGATAGTGAGAAGGGGTAGATGGGTTGGGGGTGGGGGGCCCTTAACATATTCTCGTACCGGGGCCCTGAGGCTTCTAGTTACGTCCCTGGCCTGGGGGCCACTCAGCTGTACCTGCTCCCTGGGCCAGAAGTTGTCAGTCCTCATCTGCTTGACACCTACTGGCCATGGCTGGTGTGGGGTGTTATTGGTCTGATTTAATTAAAAAGTAATATGAGTTGAAGATTTTAGTGTTTAATGGTGACCAAACAGAGCTGTTGTACCTTAATATAAATGTACGGTACAATTTCCATCTTGTTTTTCATTTTGTATGAAAAAATATATTTGAAATATGTGTCATTGAAAGTGATACCTCTTTCACATATTGAAACAATGTGAGGTGAGCTAGTTCTTGAAACGGTTGTCTGCCGTAGAGAAGGATTGAATAAATACTTGCAGTAAGCATCCATGTCTCTGTATAATTTGTAAAGATCTTATTTTCCAGTGTTTCTGGTGCAGTGAAATAAACAGCAACCGGTTCATTTCCATCACCTTAATTGAAAATAAAGTATTCAGCTCATTCTATAAGATTTCCTCATTATTTCAATTTTTTATAAGAAAAGGAGATTTGCTAAGTATGGTGGAATTAGTAAACCAGGCCTCACTTGGGATAAAAATTGTTGTTTTTTTACCACAATATTCTTATAGTGATTTATGATTCTGTTAAATTATGCCAGTCATGCCCTCTTCCAACATCTGGACACATTATCTTGGGTCAGTTTTCTTAGAAACTTTTAAGAAAATCCATTTATTGTTGCTTTATTATAACTTTTATAATTTAATATTTTTCATTTTAATGGAAATAACATTTGGGAGAAGGGTGAGCATACATATAAAAAAAGTTTCAAAAACTTAACTAGACTAAATTGTTTGATAAAATGATCTGCCCATTACAAATATAGTCTTACCTCGAAAGAAGAACTTGTCAGTGTCTTCTTCATAATAGGATGCAGAAATATTATTCTCCTCAGTTTGAATGTGTTTTGCATACTGAAAGCTAGCAAGCTTTGTTTGATAAGTTTCATTAACCTTTGGTATTACTACAAAGCTGGCAGGAGTGATGTCTCGTAAGATGACACGTTTACCATGACAATGATCAATTGCTTTAGTGACATCAATCAGTATATCAATCATTTGTGTCCAAGTAAGCTGGTTCTCTTTCTCATGCAGGTACTGTAGCAATGGCTTTCCATGTTCAACCATGTAAAATGGAAGTATATCAGTTTCTGTTGTGTTTAGCAACTCAATAATATTATCATTGCCTTGGCTTATTTCTACAGCTCTTGACATTTCCTGGAATTGTTCGAAAGCACAATCTGTAGAATTTGTTTGTAATATGTCATTTAAAGTATTTTGCTTGAGCATATATAATAAGGCATTGTCACAATTTGGGGTTTTTATCTCAAATTTAAAGAAAAATGGACCTGCCTTCACTTGTTCTTTGATGGTCAGATCTAGGTTGCTACTTGATAGTTTTTCATGCATGCATCTGTCAACAATGTCCTGATCTACTTGTATGCAAGCACTGCCTAATAGTTCAACACCTTTTCCACATAAGCATTCAAATAAAAATGGAGTAATGAATTTCCTGACATCATGTACAGGATGATATAAAAGTTTTTGGGAGAAGTGTTTAAGAATCATCGTTAATCTATGTTTTTTTCCTGTGGTTTTCTGGAGATTCCAAATCATCTCCAAAAGCTTCAGTGGTTCATAACATGCACCTAAAGATAGAATTTAAAATATTTTCAGTTTGCAGCAAACCATAACAAACAGGTAAAAACCCAAATGTATAGCAATTCCTTCATTCTTAACCATATTAAGTTTAATTAAATTATGTTTTAACTTGAAATATTGTACTTGAAAAGGAACATACATAGAGGGGTGTGTCTAGGGTTAGTAGCAGTTGGAAGCAGTTTTCTTTCAGCCCCTTAACTAACAAACACACTATATTTTGTAGATACTTTATAATAAAACAGACATTTACCTTGACACCCACTTACCCTAACACCATACATCAACCTCCACACACTCATTTACGCTAACTCTTTACACATATACATGCACACATACACACACCCTTCTCCCGTTATTACTCTACCTCTCCCAGGTGCCACTAACCCAAGGCTCAGCCCGACACACCGTACACACACGAACACTCTAACATCATATGCTGAAACACACTCATGCTAACACTACCGTATATACTAACACACAATCCAACACCATATAGATATACACACAGGCTAACACCATACGCTCACACATATGCTAACATCAAGCCTGTACTGGCCATCTGGCACATCTGGCAAATGCCCGCTGCTAGCTGAGAGCGGTACACACTCTGCAGCATTAGCCTGCAGCTGTCTGTGTGAGCTGCTGCTCTACTACCATAAGGTCACCCAACATGCTCACAGTCTATATATGTGCACCTAATTATACTCCATAATCTTTCTTTTCTACACAGAACCAGTTTAGCAATTCGTCCTCACACAGTTTGTTTGTTTTTCAAAGGCAAAGGGTTGTTTCGTTTATGTTCTTCAATACCTGTGCCATTTTCCAGAATATATTCAGTTACTTTTTCAACCACTGGGAGAAAAATGTCCCAATGTTTCTTCCCAACCAAAGAGCAAATATGTTTGAAAAAGTCCTCAATAGAAAACGAAAATTTCTTCGCAATTATCTATAAACAATAAACAAATACAATGCATTGGATTGGTAAGAAGGATCGTTTATATATAGCATCTATATTCTTACTATGTAGCAACAATACAATACAATTACAAATTCTGCTTGATAGCCATGCACTGATTTTTTCCTAGATATAAGAGAATATAACATTGGTGGCACTGTTAGAAAAGAAGAGAGGGACATAGTAGTAATTATCTCTGATGACTTGAAGGTAAGCAGACAATGCAATGAAGCATCTCAAAAAAAGCAAGCAGGATGCGGGGTTGCATATGGAGAGCTATTAGTAGCCGAACGTGGGAGGTGATTATGCCACTTTACAGATCTCTGGTTAGGCCTCACCTAGATTAACGAGTACAGTCCTGGAGACCCCATCTCCAGAAGGATATTCACACATTGGAGAGACTTCAGAGGAGAGCTACAAAAATGGTAAGTAGTTTGCAGGACAGAAATTATGAGGAAGAGTAGAAGGAGCCTAATATGTATAGCTTGGAGGAAAGAAGAGAGAGAGGGATGCAAACACTTAAATACATAAAGGGGTTAAACAAAGTACAGGAAGCAAGCTTATTGGACTTATATGTAACGTAAGGAGGTTCTACTTAATTCAGAGGTTAGTGGATAAATGGAACAGTCTCCCAGCAGACGTGGTGGAGGCTAATACAGTGAGGAGATTTAAATAGGCATGGGATAGACATAAACATTTGATTACTATAGGACCTGACCGAAGACTAATGGGGGTTTAAACCCCTAACATCAGGAAAATGGGCATAATAGATGGGACGAATGGTTGTTATCTGCCGTCAAATTCTATGTTTCTACGTGCAATATAGGGGCATTAAAAATACTTGAGGGCGACATTTGTACCTTGCATGTACCTTAAATTAACATATCGTTGATGCACTCTATTTCACTAACAAATAAAACTCACTTTAATAATATAGCTAATTGTGTTACATTTTTAATATTACATTTCCCAGTGGAATTATAATTATAATTCACATGAGTCTAATTAAACAACAAATAATAGTCTGATAACCATAATAACTTACCTTTTCTGTAATGATTGATACATAGATGTGTTTTGCATCCCAAGGCAAATTGGCTAAAATGTTGTTTTCATTTCTTGCTTTTCCAGAAGAGAAAGATGTCTTGCCATCTAGAATGGAAATATACGATTGCAGGTTTTTTATAAGCAAGTTACTACCATCCAAACGATTTGACGGTGTTTTGACTTTTTTGAGGATGCAGACAATGAGTTTCTGGTATGTTTGGCAGAGATCAAATTGGTTCTTGGTGGCTTTCCGTTTTTTTAATGTCACACATTTCATATGAGCCTTAAGGATTGTGTGATATTTGCCCACTTTAATGTAGGCTAATGCTGAGTCCCAGAAGCATAATTTTGTAAATTCAAGGCTTGTATTCCATTTTTTGGTGCATTCTTGATTCATAGTATGATTCAATGCATTCTCAAATTCTTGTAAATGTGCATTCATAGAAAAGGTGGTTATATTCTTCTGAATTGCTTTTGTCAATGTTATTGCAGCAACATTTCGAATCCTTTCTTCCTCGTGGGAGCAGTAATGCAGAATTTCTGCTGTTGATGCCAATTGTTTTACATCTTCAATCGACACCGCTTCACCTGTTGAGCAAATAACAAAATCTTTTGAAATTTCTGTTGTCAACCATCCATCAAAATAAACCCTGTCAAGTAGATTGATCGCAGTATGCTCCAGTTGTAGGCATAAAGAGGTAAGTCCCGAGAAGACTTACCTCTTTATGCACCTAATTTCAGAGAAGATGTGGGGTTCAGGGGTTTTGTAACATTAGCGACTGGCTGAGGCATCATAAGTGAGCTGTTTGTTAGTCTAGGTATGTTAATGTGTGTTATTGTGTGTGTGTGTCTGGGTATGCTAGTGTGTGTGTCTGGGTATGTTAGTGTGTGTTCATGTTTAGGTATGTTTGTGTGTATGTCTGGGTATGTCAGTGTATGTGTGTTTCTGGTTATGTTAGTGTGTGTTTCATTGTATTATAGTGTGTGTCTGGGTATGTTAGTGTGTCTGTGCCTGGGTATGTTTTTATGCAAGTGTTTCAGTTTCAGAGTCCAGTGTGTTAGCATCAGTGTGCAATGTGTCTGGTTGTGTTAGTATGAGTGTCTGGGTGGGTATGTGTTAGAGTTAGTGTCTGTGTGTCTGGGTATTTGAGCGTGTGTGTGTTCAGAGCCTTAACCAGAGGGGGTGCCTGCTGCTTAAGGATCACAGATCTCCCTCTAACTGGCCCAAAATTAAGGGTGCATGAGGTCTGCTCCTTCAGATCTCTGCTTCAGCGCTCCTTAGCACTGTGTGCCAGCAATTGATCCCATTTTTAAGGGCAGTGTATGTGTATACATGTGTAGTTTACCATTTTGGAATAGAATGATTCACTCTAGCACACATTTAACCCGGGTGCACTATTTAGTATTAATTTAAATAACAAGCAAAGTGATTAAACTGTGAAAATGTCCACCATGAACCATGTCAAGGTCGATCCCTGGTTGAAATGAATGTGTGTGTATGTGTGTCAGTGCACAGGGTTAAAGTGTGTGTGTGTCAGTATACAGAGTTAGAATACATTTGTGGGTGACTCTGTACAAGTTAAACTGTGTACAGTATGTGTGAGTATACAGTGTATACCACCAGCGGACAGTGCACGTGTGTGTCAGTGCACAGTGTTACAATAAGCGTATGAGTGTTAGTGTACAATACTAGACGGGGGTTAGAATAAGCGTGTGTGAGCGGCGGTGTCAATGTACAATGTACAGTATGTGTTTATCGGTTATGTACAGGGTTAAACTATGTTGGGGGTAGAGTGATTGTGTGATAGCGTCCTTGTTAAAGTGAGTGTGCATGGGGGCGTCAGTAAATAGTGTTAGACTGTGTTGGGTGTCAGTGTACCATGTCAGAGTGAATGTGTGTGCCAGTATACAGTATTAGACTGGGTGAAGTGTCCAAGAACAGCATGTCAGTGTATTTTTTTGAGTCAGTGTATTATGGTAGAATGTATGTTAGCCTTGTGTGTGTGTATGCTAGTATGCAAGACTGTGTGTGTATCTGGGCATGTTAGTGTGTGTGTGCATTCCAGTTCGTGTGTGCCTGGATATGTTTGTGTGTGTAATTTATTGTGAGTGGTTGTGTGTGTTAGTGGTGAGTATCTGTTGTGCTAGTGTGAGTGTCTGGGTGGTTGTGTTAGTGTGAATGTCTGGATATATGTGTTAGTATGAGTTTGGGTGTGTGCATTAGTGTGTGTGTCTAGGTGTGTGTTAGTGTGAATGTCTGTGTGCCTGTGTGTTAGTGTGAGTGTCTGGATATGTTAGTGTTTGTGTGGAAAGGTTAGTGTCAGTGGATGTGTGCATGTTAGTTAGTGTGTCTGGTTGTGTTAACGTGAATGCTAATGTTGTGTCTGGATATGTTAGTCTGAGTGTCTTGTCTTGTTTTGGTGGTTGCATGTCTCGTTTTGTTACCAATATTGTGCTTTTTTACTTGATGAACATGAATTAGCTAATGGGTCAAGAACAAGGTCATGTAAAATGTGTTATTTTAAAAAGACGATTCAGCCATCATGTCCACTTTAACATATATATGATAACTGAGTTTCCCCCTTAAATTAACATTTTGTGGGCATGCAAATGGATAGAGAGAATTCAACAAAATCTCACCATGCATTTGCCATCTTTCCCCCTCCATCACCTTGGTTTGCTGGAGATGCATCCAGCCAAACACATCTGCTGTACACACTGCCATTCAACTGCAGCACTGATTCATGTGAGAGTTCCTGATGGTCTGCCAAGAAGCTACAGGAGCTACAGCTACTTTTGTTTTACGTTAGACATGTATTAAGGATTATTCTTTCCAAAAGAAATTGTGTTACCTAGATGTATTTCTGGAAAGGCAATGCTGGTTCTTCTGAATTGAACTACAAGGTAGAGATGAATAGAAAATTAGGGACATAATACTGCCAGTAAAATAACCTAATAACCTTTTAAAATTTACTTACTCTGACTGTGAACTTCTGATATAGTTGAAGAAATAGTGAAGTCTGCAGCAAAGAAAATTAAACAATTAGCTGTTGCTGTAATGTATAAATGAATCCCAATAAACACACACACACACACACACACACACATATATATATATATATATATATATATATGTGTAAAATGCAATATTTTAGTGCTTTTGCAGTGAGCCAAACATTTATTCTGCAATTCGAGCAATAATTTTGCTTTTACATTTGTAACTATATATATTGATTGCACTAGCTTTCTTGGGCAGTATTATGTGGATGTGAACAAGTACTTTAAAGTAGTGGTGCCCTAAGCAATTTATGGTTATAGTGTGTGAGCCAATCCCCCAAATCTATGCTTCAATAGTATTTGCTGTCTGTGTACGCATTCCTTTCTTAAACCTTTTGTAAGTTGAACTTTAAAAACATATATACTGTAACGATAAGAACGGAATAATAAAATTATTTTGGAAGAAACTGAGATACCTGGAAGCCCTACTTACCAGACTTTGCAGATCTATTTGACCTTCTAAATGAAACTGCAAGGTAGAGAATAATAGAGAAATTACATTAAAGGTATATAAGACCAGTAGTAAAGAAAAGCTTTGGATAAGTCAACAAAACTTACTTACTCTGCCTGTGAAAGTCTGATGTAGTGGAAGACACAGTCGATTCTGGTGCACAGAAAAGAAAACACAGATATATATATATATATATAAATATACTTTTTTAAATTAACTTGCATTGCACAAAACACACCTTTATTGTATAGTGTAATATACTGTAATGTGCATTTTATTGTAATTTCATTATAATATTGTAACTTGAGAGTTTGATTGTTTACCATTTACTCTCTGCACCTATACAACAACTTGAAAGCAACTTGATGAATGATACTAATATTACACTCTTTAGAACATCTCATTATATATAATTATTTGTTATCCAATTAACAGACAGTTGTTTTAGGGATCAGATGATTAGCAACTATGTTGTACTGAAGGTAAGAAAAGGAGAAGACATGGGTAGAGATGAGTGCATATTTATGTGTATTTGTATTATTATTATTATTATATTATATATGTGTGTTAGTGAGTTTTGGTTACTGTACAGCGCTCATTTTTTTTGTGGATGGTTTTAGCCTATGTGCATGTGAGTGTATGTGTGAGGTCTGCTGTCACCATGAGCACTCACTGCAGAAGTTCTTCTACCTGAAACTCTCCAACAAAGGGTTAAACCCCCAAATAGAGAGGACAGAGACTTAGATGATCCCAGCAGTGAGGCGGCTCAAATGTAGGCAGGTATATTTGGTCACTGAGTGTTAGGGCAAGGCTTAGCAGGATCCAGAAATGAATTAAAGCCGAGATGTTCAGGATGCCTGCTGTTAATTGTTAGAATAGGGATTGTTAGAATAAGCTAGAGTTCGACTAACTTAGACAAGTTTATAAGTAAGCATTACAAAAAAAAATCTAATAAAGCGGTTAAGAAATATATTGGACCAAGAGCTTACTTTGGATAAACCAAATACCATCTTGAAATGGGAAAGAGATCTGGGTTTTTTTTACCCTTTTGATATATGGTGTGAAGCTTGGAATAACTTAAGGAAAGCGATACACTGTATAAACCTTCAAGAACAATATTATAAACTCCTTCATAGATGGTATTATGTTCCAATGTCATTACATAAAATGTATAATGCTACCTCTAATAAGTGTTGGAGATGTAAATCAGAATTGGGGTCTATGATACATATTTGGTGGGAGTGTGACAAACTTCTAAATCTGAGATTTGAAATTACTAGCCTATTTAAATGTCTATTTGGGACGGACTTGACATTGTCTCCGCAAACTTTTCTTTTCCACATAGACCTACCTTGGGAGAATAAAGCGAAATCATACTTGGCAATTAATATCTTGGCAGCAACCAAAATCTGTATAGCAAGGTAATGGAAATTGGATCAATCTCCATCATGGTCCCAGATCTTATCCCAGATAAACTATCAACATACAATGGAGAAACATTTCTATCGAACCCACAATAACATTAAGAATTATGATGCAATATGGTCTCCATGGTATAGATGGATCTCTATAAATGACTAAACACATTAAAAATTATTATTTTTTTTCTTTTTATTTATTTACTTTTTTTTTCCCCACATAACCCTGGCAATTTCTATATTATTACTATGTTTAAAAATATTATCACTATCTCTCTCCTTTCCCCTTTGATGACTTGGTCTTGTCACCGTCTTGAACTTTGAATGCTATAAAATTTATTTCAGTAATATTATTCGTACGATGTAAGAATGAAATGTCTTATGTACTATGTATATGTTCGTATTGTTATTTATAAATAATCAATAAAAAAAATAAATAAAAAAAAAGAATAAGCTAGAGTTCGGTACACAAAGCCGGTAAGTGTACAAGCCAATCAACAAGTCAGTACACGGCACAGGTAGTCAGCCAGTCCATGTCTATACACAGAAATACTCAAGCCAAATCAAAATCACATATCCAAGCCAAGGGTCAAAATCTGATAACAGAAGTCTGCAGCAAAAGCACAATACACAACACCAGTTGTAAGCTGCACTTACAGATTTTTAAAGCTTGCACCAAGGAAGCCCCGCCTCTTGATGCGTGTCACGGGCCTGCCTCCTAGGGGGCATCACAAGCCATTGGGAACGCACAGGAGACCAAAAGTGGGTAGTTACTCGACGCTCTGCACCCCCTTGCCAGCTGGCAGCAGCCTGCCTATTGACACAATGTGATGATGTGACAGTATTGTGTTAGCATGAGTGTGCAGGAGGGGGGGTGTTAAGGTATGGCATTAATGTGAGTGTGTGTCAGCGTATGGTGTTAGAGTGTTAGGAGTGAGCCTAGAGTTAGTGGCATCTGGAATAGGTTGGCCTAGGGTTAGTAGATGCACCTTTCAGTTGTACAAAACATTGCAGAGACAGGGACACCTGGCTACTCTTAGAGGAACATAGTTACATAGGCTGAAAAAAAGACATGCGTCCATCAAGTTCAGCCTTTCCTACATCTGGTAATTGCTGTTGATCCAAAAGAAGGCAAAAAAATCCAGTTTGTAGCACTTTCCAATTTTGCAACAAACTAGGGGAAAAAAAACCTTCTTGACCCCAGAATGCCAGTCATATCTCTTCTTGGATCAAGAAGCTGTTTCCCAATTTAAAAATTATATCCCTGAATATTATGTTTTTGCAAGTATTCATCCAGTTGCTGTTTAAACGGCTGTAAAGACTGATAAAACTACTTCTGCAGGCAGAGAATTCCACATCCTTATCGTCCTAACTGTAAAAACCCTTTACTTTGCCTTAGACTAAACCTCCTTTCTTCTAGTGTAAATTCGTGACCACGCATTATACCAGGAAGCCTCAAGCACTCTAAGGTCAAAAGCAACTCGGTAACGATATAAGTTATTGTTACATAAAACTATTAATAACATTTATTAAATAAGTACTATTACATGCATATATACAAAAAGGAATTTCAGAAAAGTCAGGTAAACGTTTTGGCACACCACACTTTAGCCCTAGATCTTTTTGGAACTTAACAAAGCACCTAGTTGTTGAGAGACCATAATGAGAAAAAGACAGTCTCTTGTGTTCTCAGCACTTTAGGTAGGTACGTGGCATTGTCATCAGTTGAGGTTCCAACAAAAGTCAAGTCGCCATTGGCCCCGCACCCTACTAGGGACGGTCCTGGCTCCAATTATGTGTTGCCTTTCCTAGACAGAGTTCAAACACAATAGCCCCAGCGGACACCAGACCCACCAAACGTGAATTCAGAGTATTGTCGAAATTAAAGATGCATTTTGCTATTCTTGGAAAATATGTGACTTGTATAAGTACATTAGCAGCATAAATATTTATTTGTTGTACCCTATGTCATGTGTGACGCAACTGACTCTGTGTAATGTAATGACTTCCAGGTCACAGGAACTGGTTCAACAAAGAGCAGAGGGATCATGGGTACGTGAGTACTTACATAAAATATAGAAAAAAAATTGAAACGTTACTATTTATGAGACTTTTCAACAAACATTGCATATGTTTTCATTGTAGTCACAGGACAATAACTAAAAGATATAAAAGTATGGTGTGAGTTCACCTTTAACCATTTGAGTGCGAGAGGTCGAGCCGTGTCATTTTCAACAAATTTTATATCCTTTAATTTAACCACATTTGGGAACCAAAGAAACCCTCAAACCCAGCTCTCTGAAGCTGCCTATGGGGGGTGGTCAATCCTGCACAATTGCTCCTATTGAGCAATCATACAGCTTTTTGTTGGGAAAGGTTTAAAGTGCTGCTGCATATGTCCTTCATAGCTGGGCGTGTAGGCCCTAATCTAATGTTACACTCCAGCCACCATTTATATGTTAATGCATAGGATAGCTTAGAGGCCCCTTTAAATGTATCTGGTGCCCCTTTGCAAACACATTAGGGTATTCTGTAGATAATGAGAGGGCCTTGGCACACACTATGTGTCACGGTAACCCCCTGAGGCTGAGGACACATAAGGGTATATTTGAGTTTGGGAGGGGGAGTTTTGAGTTGATGGATTCCTGGGGACACTCCTTGCCCCTCTACCCAGTACCATTGCTCATTGGGGGGCACAGGGTGACTGGAAAACCCTGTCTGGTCTGCCCTAACCAGGCTCCCATGAACTTGCCAGCTATGGGGTCTCTATATGTTCGGAAATGCTCCATACGCCTGACCGGGACCTAGCCTTAAATTTATTGAACTGTACGGCGGCTAGGAACCGTGACGATGCCTGCCGACAATTGGAACTGCGTCACTATGGACATCCGTTGTCCCACCACATTGCTCTTTTGGGGTTATACTAACACTCGGAGGTGGTTACGGAGAGGGAGCTTATTTGGGAACCCTGGTTTTATTACCCATCTTTAGGACCAGGGTTTATCCAGCCACGGCTAAGGAACTCTGGCACGTCTAGCGTGTGGATTATTCCCGGGGAAGTTTTCAACGCTGTCGCTTAGGGTACCAACATCGGATCAAGATGCTTTTTGGAACATAACATCCTCAGACCCTGAGCTCTCCATTGGTACCCCGGAATTAATGCCACTCCCTTTGGTTCCCCCCAAATAGTGACTTTTTGTTGGGTGGGCATTGCTGGCTGTAGAACTGTATAGAGGCGCAAGGCTGTCTGGTGGATGATGGGATTATACTGTTCCAATTATGTTGTCTGTATAAATATCTGTGCTATTTCCAATAAAGTTAGTTTCTGGTTTACCCTCCATACGAGTTCTGTCTTGTTATTGGGGTATGTCTCAGCGCTTTCCTTGTCAGGACAGTAGAGAACTGTATTGCTATGCTACAGTGCCACCGAGGTTCCTGAGGAGCGGTGTTTCCTGCTGTCTTCGACGCTAGCTCCACCTGACAACCAAAGTCTTGTATTCTTGGTGGCTATGGGGAGACAGAAGCAGCATCTGGCAGGTGTCAGAGTACGGGCCGGTCCCATCACACTATATTTTTTTGCTCATGTAACATGGGACCAGACATATCCAGCTGGTGACTGCAGCACCTGATCTACCGATCTAGTGGGAGATCAGGTGCATATGAAGCAATGTTGGTCAGTGACCCACCTGGCCAACATTGCCCGATGTGCCAGATGGCCAGCCCAGGCAGCTCCAGCGCTGGTTCTGTGAATGCTCTGGGAGGGGTGCATATGCTAAAAGTGCTCCTATTGTTTTCAGTGGGAGCACTTTCCTGACACTGATTGACTGTTTCAAATAGCTAATTAGTGGCACAAAAGACTATGGTGAATGTAGGAAGCTGCATCTCTGCAGTTTCTAAGTATTTTTTAAATATTTTTTTTATATTTTCCCATTCCTTTTATGTGTCTACCTCCTTATTTATTCTGCCTATATTCATGAAATTGACACATTTCTTACCTTCATCATTTTCTTTCATTCTCTCATACTTCATTTTCCTCTCCTCCAGTGGTAATTGCTGGGTTTTACTTCTAATAGTTTCAATCAACTTCGGTAGAAGGAATTTATCATCCACGTGTATTGAATAAGTGTTCTGTGACACTAGAGGAAATATTTGTGTAGAATCAAATAAAATGAATACCACCCTATCCAGGTATTTTGGCCTTAGTATTAAATTCCGAAGAGCAGAAAATTCCCTGTCCCGGAAGACTGGCACAACAGTAACTGGGATAATGGATATTGGATAACTCATTGCCTGTATGAGCATTTTTCCTCCAGGAATGTTTCTCGAACCATAGTAACAGTTATAGCCTTCCTCTTCCAGAGGTTTGACAATTTTTTCAGCCATGTAAAAATCAATTTTACACTGGTTTGGAGTATGAGGACACTGTGGTGATAATATGTAGACATCATAACAATATATATCGTGGAATATCATTTTACCTGCGAAAAGAAAATAGAACAGCATTAGATGGGAAATCTTTACCACTAGGCGTCTAATGGATCTTCACAACCTATCGTGGCTTTATTAAATACTGTTTACAGGAAACTATATATCACTGTATAGTATCTAGGATTTTGTAGCATAGGGCATATGTTCTATCAAGTTAACCAATACTTTGCCCCTTCCTCTCCTTAATGTAACCACTTGGAAGCTCGTCCAGATTTTCTGGAAGCTTTTAATTTATTACCGTTAGGAAGCCAATGAGTGAAATGCTTTGGGTGGTTGGAGTCCCGTGGATTACGTGAGCACAATTGTCATGGGACTGTGTGATGTTTGTGTGTGTTCCCCGCTGCATGTGGGCATCTGGAGCCCTGAAAGCTGCAACTTCTTTCACATTTATCTTGGTGGATTCAAGTACAGGTTTCAAGACATCCATGGTGGCTCTGTATGTTATGGTAAAACGGAGCTTCTTTTGTGAGTCATATTTTCTTTGTATTTGTATCCTTATTAAATGGTCAGTTTGCAATATCATACTATTGTTTGCCCTCTTTGGTTTATGGTCACAATTGGTATTATGAGTTTTTGCAAGATTTTAAAGGTCTGTACAGGGAGTGAGTTTAACTCTTTAACAAGGGTCTGGGATGGTGGCGATATCACAAGCAGTTCCGCCAATGCTTAACGGTGTGATCATCCATCTGGTGGGATCAGATTGATATTGGCTTGTAGCTGCCCATAATGACTCGCCCAATTACACATCAGGGAGGGTTTTCGTACTTTCTTGGGGCGGCTGGGGGGGGAAGCACTAAGGCGTCTTCGGTCAGGCAACATCAGAAGGGGTGTTACTACCAGTTTAACAAAGGACAATGCAAATGCGGTACTGCATGTTGGTTTATGCATGAATGCTCTTGCTGTGATTGTTCACATGTTTCCGTTGAGGAAGAGGTGGTGACCGTGGTGATATGGGAGGGAAGGGCGACGACCCCAATAGAGGTTGGCGCAATGCAGCCATGGCTAAGCCGGTATAAAAACCGCAAGGCGGTGTGGATCTTGTGGAAGGGTTTTATCGAGGGTTTTCGATCCCCTTTGTGGACCACCCTTCTTTTGCTTTCAGTTTTGGATGTTCCTAGTGTGGTAAGGGATAAGTTGGCTAAAGAGGTGGCTTTGGTCCATTTTTTGTCTCCTCCCATGGCCAATTAAAGAGTGTCTCCGTTGGGGGTGATACCCAAGAAGGAGCCACGCAAGTTCAGATTAATTCACCAATTGTCTTACCCACTAGGGGTTCAGTTAATGATGACATTCAGCTGAGTAGTGTAGGGTTCCCTACACGTTGTTCGATGAGGCAATTTGAATACGGAGGGCCGCAAGCAGGGGTGCATTCATGGCTGAGTCTGACACGCAAGCAGCTTTTCGGCTGTTACCAGTCAATCCGGAGTGTCACCACCTGCTGGGATGTCAGTTTGAGGGCCAATTTTATGTTGATAAAATCCCCCCATGGGATGCTCGATATTGTGTTTTTATTTTGAATATTTTAGCACTTTCCTGGAATAGGTGGTCAGGGAGGAGTCGGGAGTGTCGTCCATTCTCAACTATTTGGATGACTTTTTGTGTATCGGTTCTTCAGATTTGGGGGACTGTCTCAGCCTGTTGGAGAAGGTCCAGAGGGTAATGCAGAGTTTTGGGGGTCAAAGACTGAGGGTCCCTCCTCGTGTCTGAGTTTCCTAGCAATCTAGATTGATTCCAGGGCTATGGAATGTAGGATGCCGACGGATAAGTTGCAGAAGGTGCAGCTTCGACACTTGCAATTGTTGCTGGGGAAGATTAATTTTGCATGCAGAGTGCTGCCTATGGGTAGGATTTTCTTAGAGAGAAAGAAAGAAAAAAAAAAGTACGAAAAGGGGAGAGCAGATATAGGAGATGGAGAACTACTAGTACTAGAGCACCATTCAAAATTCAATTTCCATAGACTTGTGACTTGTGACAAAGTACAAATCAAAAGTTACTGGCAGTAACATATATGCCGCAGACCAGTGTCTATTGAACAAAATAAGGGGGTTTTGCGGTGGAGAGATGCCCAATGCATGCCCTTTTTAACCGTGCGAGAGAAGAAGAAACCAGCCAGGCTGCGGGGATATCCTGCCCTCCGATGAGGCACAGAGACGCTGCAATCTCTATGCAGGTCTGTGAGGACCTGCATAGAGATCACAGTGTGATCGGCGCAGAGGGATCGCGGGGAGGGGAGTGAGAAACCATGTCTCTCACCCCCCCTCCCGTCCTGAAAGAGAAAAGCTGAAAAAAAAAAGTTAATTCATTAAAAAAATAATATTAAATAAATCATTAAAATAATAATATAAATAATACTAAAAAAAATTATAATGTGAGCTGTGATGTCATTGTGACATCACTGGCATGTTCAGGAGGTCCCTAAGAGGACCTCTAACCATTTCTGTGTTTAAAAAAATATATAAAAAAATACAAAACAAATATAAAAAAATGAAAATAAAAAAAAATTAAAAAAATATATAAAAAAAGATAATAAAAAAATATTAAAAAACCTTACTTCCCATTGCCCTAGCATAACATCTAGCCAGTATAACCCTCCTGCCCCCGTTCACAACCCCCAAACCCATTAAGCCATAGACATAAAAAGTATACAAAATTGTACACCTTATAGTAAGCTCCCTGGTGCTGGGAAAGTCTGGAAAATTTATATAAATTAGGTATTTCTGAAATCAGGACACCTGAATTGATAAACTTGGAGGGGATTTTCCATCACTTTACCTAATTTTGTGAGGATTCAGAGGGAAAATGTAAAAAAAATTAGTTTTTTTTTTCTAATCTTCGCTAGTTTTTACAAAATTTCTCATTCTAAATTTTCAGCTAATCATCCAACTATGGTATCAAACGAAAGGTCTATCTCTCCTTGAAAAAACAATACATAGTTTACATGGGTGCACTATTCACAGGAAAATAGAATAATCGCTAAACCGACATACCCCAAAAATGGCAAAATTGCTCCGGGCTTTGAGGTACCAAAAACCCCTGGGATTGAAGGGGTTAAAACGGACCCCTGCGGATCATCTGCTGTGACAGGCCTTGTATAATGTTTATTGTAAACTACAGTAACTGTAGGATGGTGGCAGATTAACAAAATAAAGGCAGTTGGTTATTTTCCATTAGGTGCGCCTGGTTAAACAGTTTCTTAAATATGAAGTAGGCTGTGGCTAGTAAAGCAATAGAGACCTTATGTATAAGCCTTATTCTGGTATCCAGAATCAGTTCAATATATGTTTTTGTTTTTGAAAGTCAAGCAGAATGTTATTATTTACTGTGTATTATAACTATTCTCGGCAAACTCCAACAGAGATTTAAAGTGACACAAGATGTTGTCCAAAGAATATTGTATTATGCTGGATAGACTTAATTCTAGATATGTTTGCACCAATTGTTTATTTTAAACAGAATGTATAATGATGTTATATTATAATGTTATATATAGTTAGTGGTTCAGTAATACTGATATAGCACTGAAGGCAGTTAAGAGACATAGCACCAGAGCGCACAGAGTAAAGCAGTCATTTATCTGTTTTCAAATGAGAATCACCAAAAATGCAACAAAAACAGATTCCAAAAGTGCGTGTGTAAGAAGTGCAAAAAGAAAAAACTGAACTAAATTACTGTATTTGCTTGATTGAAAGACGACTGCCCAAAATTTGAATATTAATTTAGGAAAAAAAAAGAAAAAGCCTGAATATAAGACTACCCCATAGGAAGAAAAGTTTCACTAGTAAATATTTCACATGTAAACTATTTTTTCATATTTAATAAAAACTATGATTGAGAAAACATATTTTTTGTTTTTATTTCCTTTTATTTTCCAACCTGTTCCCAGTTATGCACATCTGCCCCCAGGCTTGCCACTCTGTCCCCCAGAAATGCCTTATACCCCCTTTATGCCACTCTGCTGCCAGATATGCCTTATACCCCCTATACTCCACTCTGCCTCCCAGATATGCCTTTTAACTCCCTATATGCCACCCTGCTTCCCTATTTGCCACTCTGCCTCCCTGATATGTCAAATAATCCCCTATATGCCACTCTGCCTCCAGAAATGCCTTATATCCCCCACCTGACTTATCAATACATCCCTAGACTTTTCCCCTGTGCTTCAGACTCCCTTGTGTCTAGTGGGGGCAGCCGGTGGACGTCTACGCAATGCTCGTAGATAACCTCTGCTGCCCGTTAGTTCTGCCGGGGCTTCTACGACTGAGCACCGGAAGGTCATGTCACGCTGGTACTTTGTCATAGAAGCTCCTGTGGAAGTTCACCAGCTGCTAGGAAGGATCCAGGTTCCCTGCAACGCTACGGGGATTCTCCTCTCTGGAAGGCGGTGAACATCTGCGCAATGTGCACAGACAACCTCCACTGCTGCCGGCACTTCCGCCGGGCTTCTATGTTGGAGCACTGTAAGATAATGTCACTCCGGTGCTCCATCATAGAAGCACCAGAGGAACTGCTGGCAGCAGCAGAGGTTACCAGAGAGGAGGATCCAGGTCCCCTGCAGCGACCTCAAATATAAAACTTTTAACCGAACAAATATGGTATATCGATTGTATATTGGACGGAATTGTATGGATCAAATTCAAGCATTGCCCATGTAAGAAGTCTGTAGCAAAGAGAAAGAGGGGCAAGAAAAAAAAGTAGAAAAGAAAATGAGCTAAATGTTGTATAGGATGGAATGTTATGGATCAAATTCCAAAGTGTGCGTGTGTTTAGTGTGTAACAAAAAAAAATGGGGGGGCGGTAACGTAAATATATAAGGTTGAATCACCAAATTTTAAGAGTGTGTGATATGTATATATATATTGTTAACCTATAACTTTTATATATTTGTACTTACCAGTCTCGTCTTGCCCACAGTTAGCACATTTTCCTCTATCAGTATCCATATTTCAGAGTGGATTGCGTCTTCTGTAAATATGCATGCACATTTAATAACTCATCCAATACAGCAATGCCTAGGACAATTGGTTAGCCTGATATGGTTATCGATCAAACTGTTTATTTGAGACTTGAGGAGGAGCTATTGGTTATTGCCCAAGTGAACATACACAAAATACAACTACATAAACATGTAGCAGCATGTATATTACATTTAAAGAGTTCTGAAGGTTTTCATGAGAATTAGTTCCATTGAAAGGGGAAAATCTGAATGCCATATCTTACAGATAGTAGCCACACATATAAATGCACTTACTTGGAGCTGTTAACTATACTAGTCTTTTCCTAAATTTCTCTGACCAGGTATCTTTTACAATCGGTTTTCAAAATCCTCCAAACATCCATTTGTTCTTTGCTTTGAATGTTACTCTGACACACAATTAAAAGCACCAAGACAATAAATAAATTAAAGGTACAAGAAGTCTGACTTTGTTTAGAATGTTAAAGTGATTACAAATGATAAAGAAAATATTATGCTGAAAATAATTTATCAGAAGTATTTCTACTTACAGCTGTATAGCTATGTCTTTTATAGATCAGTTGTGAGTGGTAGCTGTGAAATAAGTTGGGTAAACGCAACATCAGGGAAATGTATAGATTGTTTATTGTATTTTACTTCCTTGTAGCTTCTCGAATATCATTCTCGTCACAACATTCCTACTACTGAGAAGTGCCGTATTCTTATTCATTGTGTTCTTTACGGTATTTTATTTTTTTCCTTTCTTTTACATTATGTGAATTATTCAAAATAACTCTTTAAAGCATCTGAAACATCAAGGAAGTTCTGTATCTCATTGTTTGCATAGAAAGTAACCTTTGGTTTTTAAGTCAAACTTGGAATTTCCCAGCAACTGAGCTGACCCATCTATCTCTGCAATCCTCAATCTTAGCGAGTGGTTTGCTCTCAAGGACATGATATATCTAAATACAAAACAACAAAGATTAGCTTTTTTTAATGCTTATGAATGACATCTTAAGAGACTTGGGACCCTGATTCACTTTTACAAAAAGGGATAATTAATGTTCCATAAAACAGTTTATTAGAAACATTGGAAGGGGCTGTTTGGCAAGTAAATAAACACTGATTGAGACAAACTCACAAAGGATTAATTAATTGTGGTTTCAGGAGAAACGTAATATTAAACTGACAAGTTGAATGCCAGAAAAGTTCCATGCAGGACTGAATAATGAAACCAATGCAGACACTTCATTGAGAACTTCACTCAGCTTTCTTTGAGATACAGAAATGAGGAATAGCTCAACAGAAAATACTGAGTAAAAGCTGTCATAAGCTATGGGCCAACATTTTATCTCAGTTGTAATCCCCCATTGGTTAATATTAGGTTCCTGGGGACCCCCATTTCTAAAATGTTATATGACAGAAGAGGTTGCAAGTTGTAGGCAGGAGCATGCAAGTACACACTCAATCTGCATGCCGTTGTTTGTAATTTGCAAAATAAAAAATAAGGTTGCATAACCTTGCAAGCCCTCACAAGCAATGTTGCCTCTAATTTTTCTTAGGTGGTGTGCGCAGAAAATTTTTCCCAGAGACAAAATTTTGTGCCCACAATATGCTTCTGCAAATGTTAAATTTAAATTGTTATTCTATATTTTTGGTATAGCTCGCTCATGGTTAATAACACTACATTTTAGTGTGATAATGTAGTATTAGTTACACAACAGTATTACTTACTGTAATGTTTTTTTAAAGGTGAAATTCTCACTGCATAAGTAAATTATGAGTGAATCACGAGCGGAGGCTCCAGGCCGCATAAAGGATAAAAAAAAATTGGGAAAAACTGTTGTCCGCAGGGGCGTACCTAGAGTTTTTGGCACCTGGGGTGGACCCCCACACACACACTTTAAAACTGCATAGCTTCTATCATTAGGCAAACACTGACAGGGGTACAGCATAACTGTTATCATTATTTACTAAGGCAGACATTGACGGTGGTACAACATAACACCTATTACTATTTACTGAGGCGGACATTGACGGTGTTACAGCATAACTGCTATATACTGAGGCACGCACTGACGGTGGTACAGCATAACACCTATCACTATATACAGAGGCACACATTGACCGTGGTACAACATAACACCTATCACTATATACTAAGCCAAACATTGATGTGGTGTAGGCCTACCACTTTAGTGTCTGGCCTAGTATCTATATATATATATATATATAGATATATATATATAGAGAGAGAGAGATATATATATACTATATATATATATATATCTATACCTATCTATCTATCTATCTATCTATCTATCTATCTATATCTATATATATATAGATATAGATATATCTATCTATCTATATATAGATATATAGGGGTGCACCGAAATTAAAATTCTGGACCTGAAAATTTAGCATTCACTTGACTGAAACCGAAAATGATCCCCCCACACCTTGAAAAACAAAAAAAACACAATTATTAAAAGTAACACACCAAAATTAGACAACAAAATCAATAACAATATATGCATATATATATATATATATAGATATATATATAATTAACAGCAATCACACTCCTATCATGCCAAGGTTCTAGCATGTACTGGTTGCTTGGGCATGATAGGAGTGGGATTGCTGTTAGCAATCATATATCTATATTAATATTGTTATCATATTTTTCTGTCCAATTTTGGTGTGTTACTTACTTTTAATAAAGGTGTGGTTAACACACCAAAATTGAACAAAAAAATATATAATTGCTAACAGCAATCCTATCATGCTCAGGCAGCCAGTACATGCTGGAACCTGAGCATGATAGGAATATGATTAGAGCCTCCCTATGCCATGCTATCCCCCCCACACACACTTACACATCCATGCTATCACACACACACTCATTCACAAACATTCAGTTTAAACTACAGCATAACACCCATCACTCTCACACATTTACTAATTCACTCTCACAGAATGTTTTCCTACCTGTCACTTTTCCTCCTCTTCGTTCTTCCTCTTCTGTGTCCTCTCCTTCCTTTGCAGTGGAGGCGGTGGGCGTGGCGTCAGTGCTGTGCGCCGGGATATTACATCAAATCCCGACGCACAGCATCAGTTGCCGCGCGCATTGAAAGGGAGCGAAATGCCCCCCCCCTTCGGTACGCTACTGGTTGTGCGCACAATTTTTGTTCGTGTGCGCTCCCTCTGAAAGCTATGTGCGGGAACACTGCTCACAAGTAACTTGCAAATGAGAGAATCTGCAAATTGTTTTGCATGTGGGCTCTCAGCTCAGAATGATCACTTGACTTTTTAGTGAATAAACACAAATAACATGGGGAAGGACAAAAGCAAAGAAAAGAAAAATGGTGGTGGCCTGTGCCAGAAGTGGATCGCCCCGGAGCTGTAGCCACCCATTTTAACCAATAAAGTACACAGACCCCTACTGCTTTTAAATCTAATGATCTCACCCATCAACCCATGACTGTTGGGAGGTATGCTAATTGGGAAGGAACATTATTTTTGTACCACTACCATTTTAGGATGCTACAGTATGTATATACATTAAAATGTAGATCATCATTATGGCACAATGTAAGATTCCTTTGCCTGTCTTCAAGCTTGTACTTGCTATCATCTAGGATTTTGTCTCTAGCTGTTTCTTCAAAAACTGTTCATAAAGCTGTGCAGTTATATGGTACACATGGCAAGGCCCCCCCCTTAGTATTTGCACCTTGAGATGAACCTAGTATTAGAATTACTATCTTTATCTTTAAAGTGGACTGTAGTCATCAAAAGCACTCACATCACAGAGATGCATGAAGCCCATGAAGCAGTGCAGCTTAGGTGGAGTGGGCCTTGACAGAGCTGGGTGGTGTGCATAAAGGATTTAATTTAAAGGCTCACTTAACTGCTTTTCCAAATCCTGGTTGTTCATTTATTTGGGCGATTTTAGTTAAGAGAGGCCTTTGCTTTATTTTGCAGGTATGGAGCAGGAAATTGAGGAGCTTTTGGAATGAATTCCGATGGCTACGCGGGAGCGCGGTACCGGATGGTTGAGGGAGCAGCTGGTGCCCTTGCTGGATGTCGGGACAATTCCTTCATCGAGTCGGCCTGTTCGGCACACGAGGCCTCTGGAGCGATTGAGCCCTGAAGTGTCGACGGGAGGACGGTGTGTTCGGAGTTGCTCGGGCGAGAGATGCGACGAGAGCGGAAGAGGCCGCAGCGGAGCTGGTGTTTGAGGGAGCGGTGCAGCAAGGGCGCCATGTGGTCTACAGAGAGTGTTGGCTGAGGAGAGGAACCTCGATGACGACCTGGCTGGTATTGGGCGCGGCTACATCGGCAGGTACGGAGGATCGCACACGGCGGGCCCCGGGAGGTCGAGCGGTGCTGTCAGGTCTGCAGTAGGTGAGACAGAGGGCAGCGTGGTTGCCTGTACGTCGGGCTGTGACGTCCAGAGTAGCGGGACTCCACCAGCGTGTCCCTCAGGGGAGGTAGACGCGGCGTATGCAGCGGAGAGGGTTATCGGCAGCCCCAGGGCGTTAGCAACAGGCCTCAGGATGTTGGTTCTTTCGGGGAGGGTGAAGGGGTTCTCGACTGGTCAGTGGGGTTAGGCAGGGGTTTGGGTCATGCTTGTATTAGGTCTAGATCTACTAGCAGGAGCCCTGTGAGGGAGTGTGGGGTTTCTAGTCGTTTTACATCCAGAATTCCTGTCAGGTAGAGTTCTTCTTGTTGTGCCTAGGCTTTCCTCTCCTTCTAGGTCCAGCAACCCGAGGAGGGTGACTCGTCCGACCCAGCGGGGACATTCGGCGGCAGCGGCTGGGAGTGATAGGAGTGCGGCCTTGCCACCTGACTTTCGAGAAGGCAGGGGGCAGCCTTGGGGACAGGAGCTATGGCCGGAGGTTCCGGTGGTGAGCTACAAACTTCGGTTACTACTCAAATTTTGTTGGATGGTTTGAAGAGTTTGTTGGGGTCTCTGTAGAAGGGGTCTCATAGTGGGTCAGGCTGTGGTCAAGTTTGGTCTTCGTCGGGCTCCGGGCAGGGAGCAGTTGGTCCTGTGGTGGTCCCAGAGGTTGAAGGTATTTCTAGCGGTGAGGTGTCAGCGGTTGGTGTAAGCTCTTTGGAAGTTAGTGTCGAGAGGGCAGAGTTGGTAGGTGGAATTCCGGATTCGCCTAGGCAGAATGCCTATGGTTCTTTTGCTGGTCCTTTGGGGATCCATCTTAAGCAGGAAGTTAAGGATAAAATTTGGAAAGGGGAGTTTGTTGAAATGTTCTCTCTGTTACCATTAGATGAGTTTCTTGATTTGAAGAATTTGAAAAAGTAGGAGGAAGAAAAGAAAAAGCGGTATAGGAAGATTCTTAAGTCGTTTGGAAATTGAGGGGTTTTTGTATTTTGGCTAGTGTCATTGGGGAGAAGGCGCCTAACTTGTGCTCTCCTCTTTTCTGTTACTTAAATGGTATTTGGGAGGCTTATCGAACTTACGGGGGTTTAGCATGATGGAAGTATGACAAACAGTTTAGGCAGCAGTTGTCAGCTAATCCAGGTATGCAGTGGGACCAAATGGACCTGCCATTATGGATGGTTTATGATGGCTCAAAAGGCTCAGCCCTTTCAGCCAGGGGCCGGCGTGGGAGGACAAGTTCCACGGTGGCCAGTAACAAGAAAGGCTTCTGCTGGCTGTTTAATGACAGTCAATGCAAATGGGGGTCGGCTTGTAAATTCAAGCATGAATGTTCCGGTTGTGGGGGTTCCCATAGTCTCGCCAGATGTTTTAAGAAGGGTAAATCAGGTGGAGTCTCAGGATCTGCTGTGACTGGATCGAGGGCTGCTTCCCCCAGTGAAGTTAAACGCGATGCTCCCCTGGCTAAGCCGCTATGGTGATCACGAGGCGGCTAGGTTATTGCTGGAGGGTTTTCATTCGGGTTTTTATATTCCGTTTTGTGTTCGGCAGTTTCAGAGTTGTGGTCATAATTTGAAATCGGTTTGGATTTGGGTTGTTCTTTTGAGGGTCAATATTTTGTTGACTTGTGTCTACCTATGGGTTGCTCCATCTCTTGTTCTTTTATTGAATGGTTTCTTGAACGTTATAGCGGACTCCTTATCTCGTTTTCAGTGGGATCGGTTCAGTGAGGTGGCGCCAGGGGCTCAGGACTCGGGTCTTGTTTGTCTGGACGAGATGTGACAATTAGGGACCGGTTGCTTGCAGGAGGCGTAAGGGCATTGTTGGCACCGGTAATGTGGTCGGCATATGGGAAGGTCTGGGAAGAATGGGATAGGCTGGTTTCATGCAGTTAGATGTGTTGCTATGGTTCTTGTTTGATTTGGTTTCCAAAGGGGTTTCGTCGGCGGCGCTTGGGGATAATATGTCGGCTTTGGCGTTTTTGTTTAAACTTAATGGTTGGAGGGATCACACTAAGGCAGGGGCGTCCAACATGCGCCCCGCGAGCCAAATGCGGCCCGCGGAACCTCAGGTTGCGGCCCGCGTGAGATCGGCAGCCAGTGTAACCGGGATCACAAGAGTCCGGCTGCTTACCTGTGGGAGGGTCTTTTGTACTGCACAGAGGAAGCGGAACCCAGCAGAGTTCATGTGACATCACAGCTGCCAGCAGTATGGGGTCTGCACATCATTTACAGCCACCCTGTACCAGCATGTATGGGCTGACTTGACATGATAGGAGTGTGATTGCTAACACCATAGTGCAACTAGTGACACTATGTTTCACATTATTATTCCGAATTCCGCCTTGATGTTCCAAGGCCCTCATGTTTAGTTCTCTTGAAGTGCAGCCTATGTCTCCAGAGAACCAAATTTGCACCAAAGGGATTGTTGAGCCAGATGTGATTAGCTTCCCAATCTGCCACATACAAATTGGCATAGCTTGGTGCAAATCTGGTTCCCATGGTAGTACTGCACATTTGTGGATAAAATCTTCCATTAAATAAAAAGTAATTATGCGTCAAAATGAAATTAATGCCATCCACTATAAATTTATTTTGTAGCGGATTCATACTTTTGTTAGTAGATAAAGTCTTTTTGATGGATCCACTCCTTGTTAATGAGAAATTACAGTATATAAAGATGAGACATCTACTGTTGCCATTATATAATTATATTATTACATTTTTCATTTTTGACACAATATAATGCTAACACTTTTACAATAAAAAAAGCAATAAATGCTGTCCAATATTAAAGGGAAATCCGATATTACAAGAGTACCTAAACCGAACACTATTGATAAGAAATCAAGAAATGTAAAAAGTATTGTGGCTCCTAGTGCTCTTCCAACAATAGAGAAACCATTAGAACATTTCTTGTCTAAAAAAACCCTGAGCTTCCACCACTGTGGAAGGTGTAAATTATGTAAAACCTGTAATTGTCAGAAGAAAAAGATAACATATTTTGTATGTACCATCACAAGGAAAGAATGTGTAGTCAAACAAGTTATACATTGCAATTCTAAGAATGTGGTGTATCTTTTAGAATGCACATGTGGCACGCAATATATAGACCGTACGTCAAGAGAACTAAAAGTGAGGGCCTTGGAACATCTAGGCAGAATTCAAAATAATAATGTGAAACATAGTGTCTCAAGACACTATGCAATAGTTGCAAGTCATTTTCCTTTCCCGAGTTTAAAATAAAAGGCATAGACCTAGTAGAACCACACTGGCGAGGGGGAGATATAACACCAATATTGTCTCAAAAAGAACCAGAATGGATTTACAAATTTAGAACGTACAAAAAAGGTGGACTAAATACAGTCCTCGATATACTTACCCTTATGAAATTAGTATAGTCCTTTTTAACCCCTTAATGACAAGACCGTTTCTTACCCGTAGTACATTTAGGGCCAATGACTCTTTTAACATTTTTCAGTGTTGCTGTTTAGCTGTGATTTTCCTCTTTCTCATTTCGTGCTCCCACACATATTATATATTGTTTTTTTCAGGACAAACAGGACTTTCTTTAGATACCATTATTTTTATCATATAATCTAACTTTTACTCATCTGCAAAAACTAATGAAAAAAACTGCTAAATAGATTCTACGATTTGTCCTGAGTTTAGAAACACCCAATGAATTTATGTTTTTTTGCTTTTTTTCCTGCACGTTATGGGGCAATAAGTACCAGTAGCGGTTTGCTATTGCAAAACCAATTTTTTCCCAAAGCTGACATTCTGTCCCATGTGCTATTTCGGGTATCTTTGAAGCCGGCTAATGCTATTTACCCCAACAAACCATATATTTTAACCATTCCCATGCACTAGTTCTACCATCAGCCTTTGTCAAAGTTTATGATAATAAAAAAAACATTGAATTTTTTTCACACACGTTGTACTCCAGGTATAAATTTACTGTACCTGGTATATGTCACTGCCAAACAACACCCCAATATGTGTTCCACAACATCTCCTGAGCACAGTGATACCCCATACATGCGTTTGTTAGGTTATTTGGGGACTAAAATGCCCTTTTTGAGAGGCGTGCATTTTTCAAACTGGAATTTTGACTTGTCAAAAAGATTGCCCACATATCCTATTTCAGGTATCTTTGGAGCCGGCCAATACAATTCACTCCATCAAACCAAATATTTTTGAAAACTAGACACCCCAAGGTATTTGAAATGCTAGTAGTTTAACCCTTTCCATGCACTAATTTTACCACCAGCCTTTGTCAAACTTTATGGTAGTAAATGTGTTTAGTATTTTTTTCTCACACGTTGTACTTCAGGTATGAATTTACCACTCCTGGTATATGTCCGCGTCAAACAACACCCCAATATTTTGAGTTTGTTGGGTTATTTGGGGGGTAAAAGGCCACCTTTGTGAGGTGTGTATTTTTTGCCATTTAGACATCTGGTCAGTCTGTGCCCACGTCCCATATTTGGGATATCTTTGAAGCCGGCCAATCCAATTTATCCCTCAAATCATAATTTTTTTTCAAACTAGACACCCTATCCGCATTTATAATGCCAATATTTTAACTCTTTCCACACGGGGATTTTTGTGAAGATATAGAATTGTAGGACTTGCTCATAAAAAACATTTATTATTTTGGTGACAGTGGGGAATTTTTACGTTACCATATTTTTTTGTTTACATTTTTTTTTACTAATCACACTGATTAGTGAGCTGGGCTCCATTGACCTTGCATGGTTGAATGCAGATCTCAAGAGGGTCTGGATAGACCATCCGTGAACTCATTCGGTTTTCCTTTTTATGTACATGCGCCCCAATATTGTGGGTTTTGAAATTACCGTATTTGACTGAATACTCCCCCCCACACACTTTAAGTCTTTAAAGTGTGGGTGTGGCCTATATTCAGGGTTTAGCGCAGGAATGCGCAATTCGTATCGCCCATCGTCCGGGACATGCAGTTCCGGGCGCCGAGCAGGCAGCGGCACATCTGCTCAATGTGCTTTAACAAGATTGTTAAAGCACATCGTGCAGACGCACCGGGAGCGGAGGTGAAAGTGCCGGCACCGGAAGCTGTATACGCGTATTGCGTAGATGTCCCCTGCCCCGCACGACACCCGGGAGTCTGCTTTGGTAAGTCTAAGGGGGGGCACATCTTGGGGGCAGTGTGGCAGCATATCTTGGGGGGAGGGCAGAGTGGCAGCATATCTGGGGGA
This sequence comes from Spea bombifrons, assembly GCF_027358695.1. Classification (NCBI taxonomy): domain Eukaryota; kingdom Metazoa; phylum Chordata; class Amphibia; order Anura; family Pelobatidae; genus Spea; species Spea bombifrons. Next base: position 17,563,370 of record NC_071097.1, on the reverse strand, counting down.
GCAGAGTGGCAACATTTCCTTTAATCAAGCCAATACAGTATATTTGCACCTAATAAAGTGTAAGCGTCTTTACTGGGTATGGGTACAGTCATCCTGGGACACAATTCAACTATGCGCCTGTCATGTAGTGCTTGCCATAATGTTGTGTTTACCCAACTTTCTAACAATGAAATACAGGAATCACACCTAAAAGCATGGAGTGCAACCACACCTTCAGCTTTATGGCAAAGTGCTCAAGAATTTGTTGTGCTTGTTTACATTAGAGCATAGAAAGTAAAACCAGTTCGCCCTGTCACACCAACTGGTGTAGTACGTACATGGGCTTGCTACCCGGTAGAGATGGTATGGCCAATTTCAGGATGTGAGGGGTTAATTCGATTGTATAGGCATGTGGTGCCAAAAGGTCTTTTAAGATAAATTGGTCTTTTGAAGCTGGGACTCCAACCAAGGCCCTCTACAAGGTGTGAAATGTCACAGGGAAGCGGAGTCTACTAAGTCTACTAGCTGAGTCATTCACCATATGCCTGTATCCCCTCATAGATACTGAATTATTTGATATGCTAAGTGATCACTAGCAGTCAGGAAAACCATTTCATATCCAGGTCATATACAACACATATCAATAATAACTCATAGATTCAGTATCATACCTCCTTGTGTGCATACCTAGAACGGGGAAAGCGCACCCGACAAAAAGAGTACATACATGGCGGCGCAACTTAAACCGTTTGGAAGGAATTGTTCAGTCATAAGTAGCGAGAGTGACATATCTATGGACTTCACAATTTACAAGAAATTCATAAATGCATGAACTATTGCTGTGGCGAGCACAGAAGGGACGATAAAACGAAAATAAGTTATTTTGACTGATATGTTTCCACCACACAAGGGGGAGGTCACTTATGGTACACCTTCCTTCCGCTTATACCACCTCTGGGGTCAAACTTGAGATGAACTGGGAAAGAGTATAACGTTAATGAGAGAAGATTGGTCAGTGTGCTTACTAGGGGCCAAGATCTAATTTTGAGTAAGTCGCCATCTTTCCTTGCCGGAGCCCTACGGACAGAAAAACTGTTACTTTACCATTCAAGTGAGTAGTTAGGTTTTCTGTAATTTTCTCCTTTTTATTTTATCTGTTGGTGTAAATAATCTGTTTATCATCTTTTTTGTATGATTTTTTGTTCATAATAAATATTCCTTTATTAAGTTCTGCCTTTGTCTGGTAAAGACTCACGTTACCTGATTAGACCATTGGTGGCACTGTTATTTTGATATTAGTTATATCATTATAGTTAATTGCGGGTGGTAATAAGGGCGGATATTTGTATTTTTATCACTATTTCTGGTCTAGGGTAGACAGTGAATTTTCACCCTTTTACCACCAGAAACAAGTCACACGCACGCTTGGAGTAGAGTGCGTTTGTGACACGCCCCCCTATGCTTCCCTTTTGCCACACTGACTCTGCAGGTTAGGGGAAGACTGTGAGAGTCAGTGCAGCCTTCCCTCTTTCTGACCCTACCGCGACTTTGAGAGGTCCTCTCCCCCGTAATCATTCCCAGAGTCCCTTTCTCAACTCTTTCACTAAGCCATACCTCTCTTTTCCTTCCTCCCTGTGAACTATAGATCAAATAAACAACATATATAAACAGCAGGGGCGTAACTAGAAACCTCAGGGCCCCGGTGCGAGAATCTGTTAAGGGCCCCCCCAACACCACCCCCAACCCAAACCCATCTATCCCTTTCTCACGATCTACCCTCTCCCTCCCTACCCCCCCTTCTCACGATCTATCCTCTCCCTCCCTACCCCCTCTTCTCACGATCTACCCACTCCCTCCCTACCCCCCTTCTCACGATCTACCCACTCCCTCCCTACCCCCCCTTCTCACGATCTACCCACTCCCTCCCTACCCCCCCTTCTCACGATCTACCCACTCCCTCCCTACCCCCCCTTCTCACGATCTACCCACTCCCTCCCTACCCCCCTTCTCACGATCTACCCACTCCCTCCCTACCCCCCCTTCTCACGATCTATCCACTCCCTCCCTACCCTCCCTTCTCACGATCTACCCACTCCCTCCCTACCCCCCCTTCTCACGATCTACCCACTCCCTCCCTACCCCCCTTCTCACGATCTACCCACTCCCCCCCTTCTCACTATCTACCTAATCCCTCCCTACCTCCCCTTTGTAGGTCACTTACCGACAACTCCTGTGTTGGGAGCGTGAGGCGTTTGTCTCGGGTGCCGGCGCTTTACTGCTGAGCGCCGGCATATGACGTCATATGCCGGCGCTCAGCGTGAAGCACCGGCACCCGAGACAAACGCCTCACGCTCCCAACACTGCACTCTGGGCAGCGCTGAGGCAGTGGCGACGGCAGCCGCGGCAGCGGCGGGGAGCGGAGGCATCCTGGATTTCTGTCAGTCAGGGGGGCCCAAGAGTTGCCGAGCGGTCGTTTTCAGCAACCACTCGGCACCCCTTGGGCCCCCATGACTGGCAGAACTCCAGGGCCCGGTCGCAGTCGCGACCCCTGTGACCCCGATAGTTCCACCACTGATAAACAGCACTTGCATGCATAGGTCATCTGCATCAGACATACAAACCATATATTTGCAGGTATATATATAAATAATGAAAATATAATAAAGTGTTGCGCCTATAAACCCCAAAGGTCTAAATCAAGATTTTGATTTATTTAATTTTTTAGACTAGATTACCTGTTAAAATATAATAATTTTTGCCTTTTCTAATATATATTTTTTTTCTCCTCTTTTATAGGATTTATATTCTTGTAAATACACATATGTATTTTATACATCCATATATACATTTAAATTTGATTAAAAAATCTTATATGGATATATATTATGGAGAGGAATAGATTAACTCTTATGTGTTGTACATATGTATTTATCATATTTAATATTTATTGTATTGATTATTATATTTATTTTCATATATATATTTTTTATATTCTTCTCTCTTGTATTTTGGATATGTATTTATTGTATATTACAGATATTTATATTTATATACATATTTATTCAACTTTATATTTATTGATCTTATATATATATATATGTATGGATCATGAAATTAAGGTTTAAGGAAATTATGAGATTTCTAATTTGATATGCACTTTATAATTGTAAAATTTTTATAAATTTAAGAGATTACCTAAATATTCAATATGTTGGTAGATTAGAATTAATCCTATACTACATATTTTACACTAATGTTTAAATATACCCTTAATTGATTGACTCATTCTTTTTTATATGGATTCGCTATGTGTACTATCGCTACCTAATCTAATACCTACCTAAACCTGATACAATGTAACGAGAGCCAATTAACATGTCACAGAGCGATAATTGACACTTGATCCAAAGTAACGAGAGACAATTAACACGTCACACATGGGATCAAGTACTTAAGGAGGGAGGAGAGAACAAACCAACACGTCACTGAAGAAGCCGGATTGGGTGAAACACGTTTGAGTGTTGGATTGTCGTCGCGCTACACCTGCAAGTCGCCCGTCTCGGAAAGGAACGGAGAGACTCAAACGCGCTACAGATTGTTTTTTTAAATGTAAGCATGCTGCATCTTTTTTAAATATTAAATACGCATTTATATCTCACCTCCCTGCCTTTCTATTTTGTACTGCTTGATTCGTGCTCTTGCTGTGTGGACGGCTAAAATGCTCGAAGAAGGGATTCGGAGAGAACTTCCCAAAACAACTTGTTAAACGAAAACGGAGTCGGAACTCCTTTGCTATATATTTGAACAAGTCAGAGCAAACTCATCTCCATGTGAGTGAAACACCATATAGAGGATACACCTGATTCACATTTATTTGTTGAAAGCACTATGATCTTTTGTTTCTTTTTTGTTTCCATATATTGATACATGATTCTGATACAACGAATGGAGATTGGAAAACCAATATAAGTATTGTTTTTTATTTTTATTTTCACTGCACATTATTTTGGTGTAATAATCAATTGATTGTCACTTTCACAATTATAGGCGCAACACTTTATTATATTTTTATTATTATAGGTATTTTGGGGTCATCCTATTAGTGTTTGCAGCATTATTTACAATCACTTATATATAATTTTATATATATTTTTCATATTTAATTTTTTATAAAAAAATTTTTTTATAATTATTTATTTAATAGTACAACATTTAGCGCCTGATCACTATTATTATTAACACATATATAAATAATGTATGGAAAACATAGCATAGCAGATACAGATCAACAGAATAACACACAAACCAAGTTTTTCAAGTATAGATCAATTGGAAATCACAAAAAAACTAAATTACAGGCATTGATCACAGGTTGCACACTCCAAAGGCCAGCTCTGGCATCCACATTGCCCACATAGAACCTGACCAGCACCCAGATTACACACACGGATTACAGCCCAGAGTGAGCCAATTTTGTCCCCATACAGCACCCTGTGCTTTGTCTCATAAACACCGTGCTTGTGCCATCTTTACCTTTCCCCAAATCACTTAAACATCCATGATACACTCAAAAACTTATACAGTAATTCACTCATTCACTCTTTCATTCACAGTCATTCATTCTCTCACTCATTCACACAAACCATTTACATATATTCATTAATGCATTCTCACAAATCATTCAAGCAATTAATCCACACATTAATTAATTCTCTTACTCATTCACACAATTCATCCACACATTAATTCATTCCTTCTCTAACTCATTCTAACTATTTATTTCAATATTTTTACAATCCCTCTTCTAATCACCTATTCTTCTAATCTACCCCTTTCCCCTTTCCCTCACTATCTACTCTGTCTCCCCTTCGCACTATGTATCCCCTCTCCCCATTCTCACTATCTACCCCCATCCAACTTTTTCCAACGCACCCGGACTTGTGAGCTGCCGCAGTGGAGACTGGCTGGCTGCGCCATCTCCCATGCACTCACTCAGCCGCTGGGGAGTGATGCCGCCTGCATCCCCTCCCTGGTGCTCCTGCTACCACTCCCTGGTACTCCGTCTCCCAGGCCATCTGTCAGCCTGTGAGCTGCCGCTGGGGAGACTGGCCAGCTGTGCCATCTCCCGAGTACGCAATCAGCCACTGGGGAGGGATGCCACCTGCACCCCTCCCTGGTGGTCCTTCTGCCGCTGGGGAGATGGGCTGACTGCCGCATCTCCCTGGATATCTGTCAGTCGCTCAGGAGGAATGCCAGCTGCACCCCCTCCCTGGTGCTCCTTCTGCCGCTGGGGAGATGGGCCGGTGTCACAACTTACCTCTCCGGAGAAGCCTTGTCCGGGCGCCGTTCCTCGCATTTGCGGCATAACAGCAAACCTAGTGTAGCTGCTTCTAGCCACACGTCTCCTAGCAACCTGCGTGTGAGTCATAGGAGGGGGCGTGCCCAGGCTGGGAGATGACTGGGGGTGTTGTTGCCTGAGCAATCTCCAGTGCAGTTCCGGGGGCGTGGCTTGGTGTGGCTCCTAATTTAAAAGGCCTACTGGTCTGCTGCACTTTACCCTTGTGTAGTCTTTGAGTCTGACGTGCTGTTATTTGCTCCTACTCTGATTACTGCTCCGTGTACCGAATCCTGGCTTGTCTGATTAACTCCTCCGTGTACCGAATCCTGGCTTGTCTGACTAACTCCTCCGTGTAGCGAATCCTGGCTTGATTTCTACACACCGTTTTGCAGTTCCGGTTCTACCTCCACTGTCTACATTTCCGCCATCTACTCCTCAGAGACTGCCTATATTATTTTGCCTATACCCTGCCGTCTGGCTGCTCAATATCTCTTCTGCCCTTGGTGTTCCCTTTGGGCCTTCCCATTCTGTATTACTCAGGGTGAAGTTGCGGCTGCCGCATCTCCCTGGATATCTGTCGGCTGCTAGGGAGGAGGGGCTACACCCTCAGCTCCCTCAACTGGGATCAGCCACTGGGGAGCGAGGACAGGTTCCTCTGCTCCCGGATCTGTGAGCTTCTGCTGGGGAGATGGGCCAGCTGCGCCATCTCCCAGGCACTCACCCACCCACCCGCTGGGGAGTGATGCCACCTGTATCCCCTCCCTGGTGCTCCTGCTCTGATGCAAGCTCTTCTGCTGGGCTGGTGACAGTGAAGACCGCAGTCCCATCCACTGCCACATACTCTGGAATAGGCTGTTTTTCGAGCTCAAACAGCCCTTGTCCATGCCATTCATATACTTGCATCCGGAGCCCATCCACCCATCTGCGAGGATCACCTCCACCGGAGGTTTGGTCCCATACAGAGACAAACGCCCTCGGGCCTCCCGCTCTGCTCCAGATGGGTCCATCAGCTCTGCATAGCTCACCCTCATTCTGTTTCCTAAAGATTGATCCAGGTTTGGAATGTCCCTCAGACAAGGATGCTATCCCAGTGTCAGTCCTGGAGAAGTCGGATCCTGCCGCTGCCAACCAGTTGTGATGGACCGACCAGGGACCTCAGGTTGTCCCTCTCCGCCAAAAGTGACTTCTCCCTTCAGGAGAAGTCGGCAATAAAGAACAGTAAAAGGATATCGCTATCCAGTACCTAAATAACCAGGCACAACAAGAGGAGAATTGGTTTATTTTAGACACAGATGATTGGATATATCCAGCAAAACACACATTAACATAAAAGAAGATATTGGGATACAAACCACCCCCTTAATCTGCCTCCCAGGGGCAGTAAAGGGATTAACAATAGAAAGGGGCACAGACACCACTAAAATAAGGAATACACATTGTCTTAATTAGATTAGATCATCTCCCAGACCTTAATGTGCTGTGTGTAAACGGTTAGGAAAATAAGGCAATAATAAAACACATTTTTATTAATAACACGCAAAAGGATAACATTAACTGAGGGGTAGGGTGACTCTAGGAACCGTCACAGTCCAAATCTATTTCCGAGCTCCACAGTCTTTAGAGTCTCTTATGATTTGGATAGCGTGGCACTCCTTACCAGGGCCCGTAGTCTTTAGTAAGGAGGCTGGCACTCAATCCCCTCCAGGAGCCCATGGCACGGAGGCTTCCGTGACAGGTGGTAGCAGAATCAGTGCATGGAAAGGGTTAAAATACCAACATTTGAAATACCTTGGTGTCTATTGTTAAAAAATCTATGGTTTGATGGGGTAAATTGCATTGGTCAGCTTTAAAGATACCCAAAATAGCACATGGGGCAGCGTGACCAGATTTGAAAAAAATGGTTTTGAAATAGCAAAACGCAACTTGTCCTTATTGCCCAATAACTTGCAGAAAAAGCAAAAAAACATTGGGTATTTCTAAACTCAGGACAAATAGTAGAATCTATTTAGCAGGTTTTGCATTAGCTTGTTTTGATGAGTAAAATTATTATTTTTTTAAAGAGTGAGGAAAGTTGTTTTCATCATATTGTTTTTATAGGAAATTAGATGATAATGATCAAAAAATGGTATCTGAAGAATGCCCTTCTTGTCCTGAAAAAACAATATACCATATTTGTAAGACAAGGTTTTTCCTCGCTCACCTCTCACCGCCCTGTTCCATTATGATTATACCAATTTACCAGCACCTACATTACCTCCTGCACCTACATTACCTACATGGATGTATTTGAGAAGAAAGGAGCTAATACCCTGCTGCTGCACCACCTTTATGATTGCCCTATTGACCTTATACAGGGTACTCCTATACCTTTTGGACGTATATACCCCCTATCTGAACCTGAACTCCAGGTCCTTAAGGTGTACATAGACGATAACCTTAAGAAGGGGTTTATACGGCCTTCCACATACTCTGCTGCTGCCAGGATATTATTTGTCACAAAAAAAGATGGCGGTCTCTGTCCCTACATCAATTACAGGGCCCTTAACAAAATAAAAAAAACAGCATCCACTACCACTTATCCCTGAGTTATTAGAGAGGCTCAACACCGCCAAAGATTGATCTAAGAGGTGCATACAACCTGGTTCGTATCAAGAAAAATGATGAATGGAAGACAGCGTTCAAGTCCAGGTATGGCCATTTTGAATACCTAGTCATGTCCTTCGGCCTGTGCAATGCACCTGCAACATTTCAAGCATTTCTCAATGATATTTGACTACCTAGATCAGTTCATGGTAATCTATTTGGATGATATCCTTATATTCTCCCTGTCTCTTCAGGAACACATAAAACACGTGTCACTTGTCCTGAACCGATTACGTCTGCACAGTCTCTACGCCAAGCTTGAAAAATGTCTTTCATGTCACCTCTGTTGAATTTGTATGATATGTACTTACACCTCACAGCATACAGATGTATAAGCACAAGATCTCAGCTACACTTGAGTGGCCCATCCCCACGAACAAGAAAGAAGTGCAAAAATTCCTGGGGTTTGCCAATTTCTATAGAAGGTTTATCAGAGACTTTTCCTTGGTTGCAAAGCCCCTGACCAGGGGTGTAACTAGAAGCCTCAGGGCCTCGGTGCGAGAATCTGTTAAGGGATCCCCCACCCCCCAAAAAACCCATGATTTGTACACAATTCTTTTTCAACAAATTACATATTGAATCATATCTGTCAACTTTTTCAATTTACTTTATCTTTATCTCCCCCCCTTCTCACACTCTCTACCCCCTCCCCCTTCTCACACTATCTACCCCCTCTCATACTCTCTACCCCCTCTCCCCCATTCTCACTCTCCCTACCCCCATTCACACTATCTACCCTCTCCCTACCCTCTTTGTAGGTCACTTACCGTGCTGTCCTGTGGTAGGAGTGTGAGGCCTCTGTCTCACTGCTCTGCCGTGGTGTGCGCGGCTTCACTGCTGAGCGCTCAACAGGATACCCCTTGGCCCCCCCTGACTAGCAGAACTCCAGGGCCCGGTCGCAGTCGCGACCCCTGTGACCCCGGTAGTTCCGCCACTGCCCCTGACTATGTTAACCTGACAGAACCAGATATTTCAGTGAAATCCCCTGGCAGATCAAGCATTTAGAAAGTTACAGCATCTGTTCACCACTGATCCAATCTTGATTCTCCCTGATGCTACTAAACAATATGTGCTGGAAGTTGATGCTTCCGATATAGCAACTGGGGCTATTCTATCACAGCGGTCAGGTGAAAAACAACAGTTGCACCCTGTGGCTTTCTTCTCCAAAAGACTCTCCCCGGCTGAAAATAACTATACTGTAGGAGAGAAGGAGTTATTAGTCATTAAGCAAGCTTTGGAAGAATGGAGACACCTTTTGGAAGATCCTGTATTAATCTATACGGACCACCGAAACTTGGAATATTTACGTATTGTCACGGGCGTGGTCAAGGTTTACCTGGGTCTCCTCCTCAAGTGGCTCTGTTGGCGAGTTACTGCATTGCAGACCTCTGTTTTAAGGGTCACGGTGTAGGCAGAGGTTAAGTGTCCCAGGTCGTTAGGACATGAGTCCCACATCCACAGTACGTGTCCCAGTGCCCCAATCAAGTTGTACCCGGGCTGTGGGTATCCTATGGACATGGACTGCTACGGCTTTAGGTAGAGGGGAGGGGATAAGGCTGGGTTTTACCAGTGTAATGGTAGCTCCACTGTCAAGGAGTCCTTGGGCATATTGGCCGTTCACCCAGACCTCCTGTCGGTGGTGATCTCAGTTATCTCCTGCAACAGCCCGGACCGGGTCTACCTCATGTAGTACACCAAAGTCCTCTTCATTGCCCAGACAATACGCCGTTGGGGCAGTCTCCCCCGGGATGGTTCCAGTGGGTCAGGTAGCAGTAGGACAGGCAGTTTGTAGGTGTCCTACCTGCCCGCATCGGAAGCAGGTCCTGCCCTACAGTCGCTGTAGCCGGGGTGGTAATCCTCGGGTTCCTTGACTTGGACCGTGGTAGGGTGGGTGTGCCCCCTGGGCTGCATTATAGAGCGCCAGACGAGCTGGCTATGTCAATGTGACTGTCATTGGTGGGTTCCAGGACGGATAGACGGGCAGGATCTGGGAAGTTACAGGTTGGGCTCTCCTGTTAACATCTATATGAGAAGTGGACCGTGAGTCAAGATATTCATCCCCCAGAACCGCAGCTTCATCTACTGTGAGGGGTTTTCTGTCCCTTACCCATTCGGTCTCTGCAGGCGGCGGAATTTCACCGTGTGCTTCTGGGGTGACTATGAAGCGGGCCAATAACCATTCCTTGACCCTCACATAGTCTTGGCAGTCCTCTGTCATGGACTCAAATGCTGTCCTAGCCCGACCTGTGAGTTTACTCACCAAGAGCAGCACCCATTTGTTCGGCTCCAGGTACTGGTCTATCTTGTCCTCAGGGTCTCTGAAGGGCTGGATTGCCTGGTATGGTATTTTGGCTGTTTGTTCCCCTAGGCTGGGGGACACTGTGTCATGAACCTCAACGCTCCTCTTCACCAGAGTACCCATTTCTTGCAGGTACCTGGCCATGTTCACTGTCATCTGCTCAAACTACCCCTGCTGGGTCTCCACTCTATGTCTCCACATCTAAACACCTGTTCACCTTTATTGGTTCCCCAGTGAATGTGTTGGCGCGTGCCTCAGTATGACGTCACTAAAGGGCCGTGGGTTAAAGGGGCGTGGTTTAAACGGGCGACAGATTTAAAAGCCATTTTGATTCTTTAGAGCTGCTGAGCTGTATTGTATTTGTGTTCCTTGCTGTTGCTGACTCCGGATTGTTTGACCTTCCTGTTGCTTATCTGGTATCCTGACCTTGGCTTGTGACCCCGACTTTGCTGTTTGCTGGTATCTTGACCCTGGCTCCTCTAATCGCTGTAGAATGTGAAAGGATGAGACCCAGTGTCAGAAAATAAGCGTGAGAAGAAATGTTGAAATAAAAAAATACTTTCCGTTCCTTTGACCAAGTGTACAGCCACAGCCCTAAAAACACTCTCCACGAAATGTTGAAAAACTAATTCAAAGAAGACTTCTGTCTAGGGGTGCTTGTAACTCGGAAAAAACAAAAATGACATATACGAAATAATAGTGTAATATGGTCAACCACTCAGGAACTTCAGAAAAAACTCCAATAATTGCACTCAGAATATGTATGAGTCATTCAGGCCTCCAAAAGCAAATTCCTTGGTGTGTGTGCCAGTTCGTCAAACCCACGAATATATAGAAGAAAAGAAAAATATCTACCATAGGATGATATCTTTCAAAACTAATAAATGTTGCACTCACATTTAGATGAATATATCAAGCGTGTCTGGTATGTTTCCTGGAGTTGCCTGGAGTAGTGTATTTCCTGGCGTGAATCCAGTAGATCCTGGGTGCCTTGGGTTGATCTCTTTATCTTGGGTGGTGCATCCAAATTATTCTTTTTTATTCCAATATCCGTTTTAAATAAAGTGCCAGTGCTTGTGTGAATCAAGATAATATTCAAATTAATTTTAATATATGTATGGATGTGGAAATGAAGCAAGTAGTGTGTAAATTATTTTATAAAGAAAAAACTATATGCCCCATGATGTAATATATAAATAAATAATTTATTCCGGGACCCAGCCCTAACAATTGATCAGAAAGGAACTTTACATGTATCGAAAAGTATATGATCCGATAATCTGTTAAAAAAATTCAAATGATTTAAAAAATGTCCGTATTTGAAAATAAAAAGTTGAATAAAGTCAGAAAAAAATTCCAAGAAGTGATCCTCGACGCGTTTCGCCACGATATGGCTTCCTCAGGAGGTTTGTATCCGGTTTCGTTGTGTCCTTCCTTTTATGTTCCCTCGGACATCCTGTGCGTGTCTCTGCCTTTCCGTGGTACAACGTCATCGCGTAATTGCTCTTAAGGATCCGTCAGTGCCGAGAGATTGCAACAACTATTTACACTTCGTATAGCGATGTCCCGAATTGTTCTTAAGGATCCGTCAGTGCCGTGAGGTTGCAACAACCATTTTCACTTCGTATAGCGATGTCCCGACTTTCTTCAGTGTCCCTTCAACTCATATGGTTAGCGGAGAAGTAGACTTTTGTGCCACTGCATCTTACATATAAAAACAGAACAGTTGAAAAACGCTGACCTGTCTTCTGTAACCCTGACCGCAGCATCCATTTCGACCACTCTCTGTCCTGCATCCCGGACTCCTCACCAGTACTCTCCTTACACACAGACCCTCTCTGGCTCTGCTCCCGGTGGCATAACTCAATGACTGGCATCACTTGCTCCGGCGTTGCTCCTCCGGGGTACAGAGACAGATGCCACTGGATATTTTTCTGCAAAGTGCTCAGTCCGAGGCTCTCTTCCCGGGCATCTTGAGACTGATCCATTTCTCTCAGCTCCGCTATCAGGGTAGCCTTAGTCTTTCCACTGGATGACTGAACCTGAGCTTCGAGTAGATCTTTCAGCATCTCCCGTCTTAGGCTGTTGTAGATCCTGTGACCTGGCTAAACTTAACACGAAAATAATAGCATGTCAGCCTGGCCCTGTGACAGTCATGGCCCTGAGTAGGTGGTCACAGGCGTAGATGTTACTTCACTGAGAGGATGATAGGTAAGTGTAAAGCCTCCCAGCAGAAGTGGTAGAGGTTGATACAATAGTGGAATTTAAACATGCATAGGATAGGCACACGACTTTCTTGAATCTTAGATGAGACCAAGGATTAAACTTTGGTTCAATACAGCAGGAAAATTGAGCAGACTAGATGCTATCAAATTCAGAGTTTTAAAAAGGCTTCCCCTCCAAGCTTTGAGTCCAGTCTGGTATTCATTTTGTATTGTAGTATTACCTATTTCATAATTGCAAATGTTTAGATTTAATGTAATTAATAGACCCCAGTAGCGTACGGGGGGGGTTCGCCCTGGGTGCCGCTCATCAGGAGGGTGCCACTACGGCGGCGCGCTTCCAGAGATGGACAGTAATGTCCACCTCTAGAGGAGCAAGCTCGGCTTAAACCGTCTTAAAGTCAATCAAGGCAGTGGGACCTCTGATCCCACTGCCTTGCGATGCGCACAGCAACTGATCCCATGCGTCATCACCAAAGCCGCGTCCCCGCCTTCCGCGCTCACTGCACTGGAAGGACACAGAAGACGGACGAAGACGAGGAGGTGGAAAAAGGAGCTGTAGCACCAAAAGTGACTTGGATTAGTAAATGTGGATTAATAAGTGTGTGAGAGTGATGGGTGTAATGCCGTAGCCTGTACCATTGCCAATGTTTTGTTTATTATATAATTATGGGACTTAAAGTACATCATAACTACCATCACTCTATACTATGCCAGTGTGGATGGGATAGCATGACATAGGGCGGCTGTAATCACACTCCTATCATGCCAAGGTTCCAGCAAATTGGACAGAAAAATCGATAGCAATATTAATATATATATGATTGCTAACAGCAATCACACTCCTATTATGTCAAGTCAGCTAGTACATGCTGGAATCTGGGTATGCCTGGGCACAATAGGAGTGTGATTGCTGTTAACAATCATATATATATATATTAAAATTATTTATTTTTTTGTTCAAGTTTGGTGTGTTACTTACTTTCAATAAAAGTGTGTGTGTTTTTTTTAAAGGTGTGGTTTTGGTTTTGACCAAGTGAATGCTGAATTTGGCTTCAGTTCAGAATGTTCATTTCATATTATTTACCAAGCCAGATACTGAAGTGGTAGGCCTACACTACATCAATGTTTGACTTAGCATATAGTGATAGGGATTACACTGTACCACCGTCAATGTTTGCCTCAGTATATAATGATAGCAGTTATCCAGTACCACTGTCAATGTCGGCTTCAGTATATAATGATAACAGTTATGCTGTACCATCGTCAATGTCTGCCTCAGAATATACACAAAAAGAGAGGTTGGAATGCAGCACTCAGCAGTGAAATGGTGCACGAGCCAGGGTACCGCCAAGTCCCTCAATAAATCCAAAATAAAGAAGCAGAGGCTCAGCACTTCAAATGATAAGGTGAGTTTATTTCACACAGGCAACGTTTCGACGCACAGGTCTTTCTCAAGCCTTGAGAAAGACCTGTGCGTCGAAACGTTGCCTGTGTGAAATAAACTCACCTTATCATTTGAAGTGCTGAGCCTCTGCTTCTTTATTTTGCCTCAGAATATAGTGATAGGTGTTATGCTGTACCACCTGTGACGGGACCGACCTGTACCCCGACTGGGTACTCCCGCCGATCGTTGCTTCCTCCTGCCGGGACAGCAACAATTCACCTCTTCAGCGCCAGGCAGAACCAGCGTTGTAGATAGAAGGGGGGGACGTCACTGCACCGGAGCTGCGTTGGCACTGTGGCTATCCGAAGCTTAGCTACACAGTGTGGCTATTGTTCTGAAAAGGACAATAACGGATCATTGCAGCCCACCCCAAGCACAGACAGCACTCATGTTGAGGTGACTCCTTTATTTAAACCAAATGCAGAACTATATACAAATAAGAAAAGGGGCAAGACAAATATCATAGGATCTAATTACCATGTCAGGAAGGAAGTAAGTAGATCAAATCCTGCAACAGGGGGAAGGACAGAATGACATGAGACATAAAAAATTACATTAGTTGGGGATGTAGACATGGAATGATGATAGACATAATTGGCTTGAGAAAGACAATGGCCAGAACACAGAGATAACAGGAGCTCACAGGATTAACAGCTACCTGTTGTGTAATTGATAGGTATGCAGCAGTGACACCTAGTCATACCTACAAGGGGTCTTAAAACAAGGGCTAACTCACACAATAGTAGGGGAAACACTTGACACCTATACAATCAACAATGCACCCCCAATGCAAGGACATTCAGCTTTCTTCCTACAACAGGATGTCCAGCTGACAGAGTTTTGAGACTCTGAGTAGTGAAACCTGGGGAAAATCAGTAGAAAATGACCCCGTGTCCACACACAGAAACCCGAGTGACGGAGGGTTCTGTCACACCACCGTCAATGTTTTCCTTAGTATATAATAATAGCAGTTATGTTGTACCAGCGGCAATGTCTACCTCAGTATATAGCTATGGGTGTTATGCTGTACCCTCCTCAATGCCTGCCTTAGTATATAATGATATATAATATGCTGTACCACCATCAATGTCTGCCTCAGTATATAATGATAGCAGTTATTCTGTACCACTGTCAATGTCTGCGCCAGTATATAACAATAGAAGCTATGCAGTTTTAAAGTGTGTGTGTAGGGGGGGCACAAACAGGATCTGCCCCAGGTGCCAAATACCCTTATAATGCAAGAGCTTTACCTTTTTAATGACATCAACATCAAATTGCCCTATGAATTCATTCCATGAAAGTCTTCATACAAAAATAATGACCAAACACCTGATACAAAAAATAGAAGCAAAACAAAAATAATAAAACTTTATGATTGATGATTGTATAGTGAAAAGTGGCTATGCAGGAACGTGTCTATGTACTTGCTTGACCATCGACATTTAGTGTTTGAAGGATGAATTGAATCATTCTTACATTATAATACACTGTGCAGTGTACTCTCAATACAGTATAAATGGAACTTAGTTAAGTGTAAGTTTTGATTTATTCACCTATGTTCTTGTACATTGTTTCTGATTAGCTTATAGAGAGTTGGTCAATTGACATCTTTAGGGCATATGTCCTAGGTTGTTCTCTGACACATCCAAATTACACATGTTGAGCTTGTTTCCTACATTAAGCTCCCCTAGGCAATGCAGTAAACATGTACACAAGGCCCAAAATCATTTTGGATGAATATCTCGTTTTTTTGTATTTCTGGCCTTTTAGGTTTGGATGAAATTCACAGGGCTTTTTTTTTTTGGGAACAAAATTGCTTG
Organism: Spea bombifrons; assembly: GCF_027358695.1. NCBI lineage: Eukaryota > Metazoa > Chordata > Amphibia > Anura > Pelobatidae > Spea > Spea bombifrons. Next base: position 17,547,622 of record NC_071097.1, on the reverse strand, counting down.
TCCATCCAACAACCCCTGAGACTTGTACTTTTATTCAATGTAATAAGGCCTCCTTAATGTAAGGAAGATTTACTTTACATAACGGGGTGATGGCTATGTGGAATAGCCTTCCAGCAGAAGAAGCTTGAGGTCCACAAAACCTGTTAGGTTTCTTACTTTTATCTAATATAATAAAGCCTTACTTAATGAAATGAATCAGCAAGATTTAAGGTTTTTATTATTAATGCGTTTAGTTACACTATGGATCTTATACATATGTTGTATTTTCCCATAAAAATAATTTCCCCGTATTCCTGATCTCTCAAACTTTTGTATAGCAAACTTAAGGTTCTGGTTCCTTAAAAACATCTGCTAAAAGCTGTTTACAAAATGATACCCGTTTTCTGTTTTAATTTGCTCAAATCAATTTCTACACGATGGTAATCAGATGACTCTTTAAAGTCAATAAATGCAGTACTGTTTTTTGTAACCCCTTTGGAAGACTTAAATTCATATATAACACTTTTCCAAGTGTATATTAATGCGGCGTTATGAGCACCACAACTTGTAATTATGTCGTAGGACAGATCTTCATCTTTCTGTGGTTCTTTTCCAACAGTAATGTGACATTTCAGAGGCCGATTTGTGCGCAAAGTCCTAAAGAAAGATACATGGTAAATGTTTAATTTTTGATGACTATGTGTTTATAAACAGATAATTAACCACACCTTGATGTCAAATACACTACAGTTTGTAGTTGGTAACAAAGAAGAAATGCTGACATAAAGAAAATCATAGTTGTTACCTACAATAGTTATATCCATAAACAGAACTGGTGGTAGTGCACTCCCTCAAAAATCGGTTTACCATTGTGTTTGTCTACTAGATTAGGCAAAAATAATCCAGTTAGAGTATTGTGCAAAAACAAAAAAAGCAGCACAAAACTGAAAACTAATACTAGTTTAAAACATTTTTGGTGGATGTTACTTTATTATATAAAAAGTATCCTTCAAATATCTCTTCACTAGGAGCCGATTCGCTGGTGGTATAAATGTGAGAAAGCAGATTTCTAACTGCAACACAGTATTCACTGTGCTGAGACAGTAAGCAATCAGTAGAGCTCGTAAGATTCCCTGAATGAAGTGTCCACTCCATAATTCAGTTAATGCATGTGCCTAGAATTCTTTTTAGGAGTGCCAGCAAACAAATGGGAAGGGACTTAACAGTATGTCCGCCAACACTCTCTTGTGTTCCAGCTATTTTGCTAATGTACTGTACAAATGATGACCTGTACATGTGACTTTTCTGCTGTCTAAAGATTCTTATTGAAGAAAAGGACAGATTGGGTTAAATTAGAAGCCAGGTATTTATGTACAGTTGTCTCACAGCCTCCAACTCTGTACACTTATACATGAGAGCACATGATTTTGATTGTTAATAGTATGTGATCATCCTCAGACTCACAAATGGAAACATAACCTGTTAATAGAAGAATTTCATTAAAAACAACATATTTATGAAAATTGTGTTACCCATATTCCTCATAATTCCTCTGCAACAGTTTAATTGTTCTTCTCACATACTCCAGCGCAGGTCTTTTTGTTGGATTGTCATTCCAGCATTCATAAATACATTCCAACAGGCTATTGAAGCAATATCTCCATGGATCATTAAGGAGTTCTGTATACATAACCTTTATAACAAAACAAATTATTTTCAGCACAAAATAAGTCTCCAGTTATATACAACTTTATAATAAATATTTTAATGGTGTAACCCATGAGGGCCCCACAATTTACCTGAAACAGACTCTCTATTCCTCATCACTGTACATCATTTTGCACATGGTAGGATCACCATGAAGGCTAGCTAGGCCAGCTAGGCACAGACCTCTGTAATGTTAATTGGCTGGTACATGGGATATCTGAGATGTCTGAAATTGGCCCATTGAGCGGCACCATCTAAGGAGCCCCTAATATCCAACACCGCAATCTCAACCTGCTAACCACATAACCTGTCAGATCTAAGCCTAGTTGACCTAATCCAGAATATGCTGCCGAAATAATTATCCCCAGGTTTCTGTTATTTATTGTATGTATAGAAGCACAGTGTATTGTACTTTTCCATCTTCAGCAAGGTGAGGATGATAATGCTATTTAAGTTTACAATCTATCACCAGGTTCTCTATCTTTATCTTCTGGAGTCACATTCCTCAAAGGGATATGTGGCACCTTAATTTCCTCATTGACCAAAAAGACCTACAAGATGCCAGATTTTCTTGGTTCTCTTCCAAAGAAGATTTCAGTGGGAAGAAGCATCCAAAAGGCCAGCTATCTTCACCACCAAAAAATAAGTCTACAGGAATGTACATTATGTTATACTCATTGTGTGCAAAAAAGAGGAACAAGCCACTCAAACAAAATCAGTGTCCAGAAATAAAAAATAAATGTGCTAGCACCTGCCTTGGTTATAATTATAAAACTATATCCATCATCTTTTAGGCATATGACAGTGAGTCTACCTCTCACAAAAGCATCACAGTGGTGAGTACCCAGATGAATCTCATCTGGGGGCTCAATAAAAAAATCATTAGGCTTCAATTTGTCCTACGCCTTAAGTACTCACATGATCTTAGCCAAAAGGACAAGAAGAAAATGTTAGATCAACAGGTTCTAAGTGAGTCACTGAAAATGAGGCATGACCCCACCATGAAACAGAGTCAGAAGTTTGTGGGCTCTTTCACTCCCACTCTATTACCTTCTCTGAGGACTACTTCTGCTACCGTGCCTTGCAGGTCAGCTTCCATGTCTTGCATGTTCTCGTTCTTCATCTTCTTGTTCTTCTTTTTTTCTCTCTTTTCTCTTCTTTCTTTGTCTGCATCTCTGTGGACATAACCTCTAGGGGAAACGTCCGCCAAAATGGTGGAGCTTCTTGTAAAGCTCCACCAAAATTATAATTATAAAACTATATAATCACCTTTTAGGCATATGAAAAAGGAAAATTTAGAAGGGTCTGCATGTGGTTTGATGTTCTTAACTCAATCAAATTGAGTACTAAAGTATACCTCTCACAAAGGCATGACAGTGGTGAGTACCCAGATGAAAAAAATCATTAGGCTTCAATTTGTCCTACGCCTTAAGGCCAGGGAATCAAGTACTCACATGATCTTAGCCAAAAGGACAAGAAGCACCTGTTGATCTAACATTTTCTGAGTGAGTCGCTCAAAAACGTAATTTACTTTTGGCTCATATAATACTTTTTCATTTGTTTTAATATCAATCGTAAAAAAAAGAAGAATTTTTTTCAGATAATATAATTTTAGAATTGTTTTGTCAGGGACGGGGTCCATACAGTCGACGGTAATGACCCAGAACGCCCAGTGATGGTATACAGGAGTTATTGAGTCAGACAGGGCCTGGTGCAGGGGACTGCACTCTCCCGGGTGCTGAGCACCTAGGGTTGTGCGGCCACAACCAGGGCCCTGACATAGCAGAGGATGTTGTCCAGTACAAAACAGAACCTGGTGATTTCCTGCAGGCACCCTGGAGCGGGCATAAGACATAGCTCTACAGAGAAATGTGCAGGATGCGGCAGGCTGGGATTAGGGAAGCTAAGCAGAGTAATAGCAGAGGATATAGAGAAACATAATAAGCAAGGGGACTCAGCGAGCAAGGGGACCGAGCGAGCAAGGAGGACTTAGCAACGAACAGGGAGACCGAGCAAGAAACATAGCAAGAGAGAAATACATGGAAAACTGAATAAAGCATAACCAGCAAAGCCGAACATAAGAATACACAGAACACAGAGCATAAGGAAATCCAGGAATGGATTACAGCAAAGGGATAACTGTAGCGAGACAGGGGAACTGTAGCGAGACAGGGGAAACCAGAGATGAGCAGCTCCGCAGCTAGGATGGGGCCTGACAAGTTTAGATTTATCCCAATAAAACAATTAATGAATTGGCCAATATATCAGATTGAAATATAGCTGAAATAATGTAGAGCTGAAATGAGCTAAGTGAGCTAGTAACAGAGATAACCCTGTTGTTTAGGGTCCATGTATTTGAAGCTATGTGACATCTATTTTTTACAATATACAAGAGTTTTTTATGGTCGAATTTGAATAACTTCCATGCTATTTTTTAACGCATGAAGTAGATTACAATTTATAAAAAAAAATGCTTAAGGTATGTTATATACGCTTTTCTGTATTTTTTTACCATATACAAACATTAAACAATTTTATTGTAAGTGGTTAGGTAAATATTTACCATCTTTCTCAGTCTGTGGTCAGGATTGAGCCTGTGCATGAAATCCTGTGTGTTCAAAGCTTCCCAAAGCACAGATGCTAAATTATAAATGTCGGATGCTTGTGAGTAAATCCCTTTGTGTTTTACTTCTGGTGCGGACCTGAAAAAACACAAGTCCGAAAGCGAACTATAAATTTGAAAGACACACATTAATTTATCAAAACGTTCCTCATTAAATAATCCACAATTGTAGTAAATTTTTCAAGAAAATATGACCTTCAAGTAAAAAAAACAAAATGAATGCAAAATACTTAAATATGTTTTAATTCCAAATATCCATTGTTATATATGTTTTGCAAGTATAATTAGTAGACTTATACATTCAGATTTGTTCGAATTGCAAAGGAAAACGAATCAAAAATCTACGAACTTGAGTCAGAAGTTTGCGGGCTCTTTCACTCCCACTCTATTACTACTTCTGCTACCATGTCTTGCAGGTCAGCTTCCATGTCTTGCATGTTCTCGTTCTTCATCTTCTTGTTCTTCTTTTTGCTCTCTTTTCTCTTCTTTTTTCGTCTGCATCTCTGTGGACATAATCTCTAGGGGAAACTTCCGCCAAAATGGTGGAGCTTCTTGTAAAGTCCTCTCCCGCAAATTGGAGGATTGGTAAGAGGACGCCACCGGGAGCTCCACCATTTTTTGCCCTCCTGGAGGTTATGACTGCAGAGAAGCAGGCAAACAGAGAAGAAAGAAGAGAGGGCAGAGAAGAGAAAGGAGAAGAAGAAGAACATGCAGAACAAAAAGATGCAAGACATGGAAGTGGTTGGCAGAGAAGGTAGGGAAACATTTAGAGAGCAAGATAGACTGAGTGGACAAAAATAAAGAGTGTCAGAGAGAGTGTGAGAGAATAAGTGAGAGTAAATGATATTGCACATGTCTAATAATTTTTAATACAATAGACTACAGAAAACTGCATAGTACATTGTTTAAGAAAAACTGTAAATACCATTTTTCTGCATCGTGTGGCATCATTTTATAAGCATAGGGATTAGCTTGCTTTCCTTCAAGTGAAACGGCTCTTCCAAAATGACCAACTTTAAGTGTGCCCTTTTAAAAGTAAACAATTATAGAAGATATTACTTCTCTGAAAGTATAGTTATAACTAAAATATAATGGAACAAAATACAATTCCATGGCTGAATATGCAAAGCACATTATGATTATATCTGGGAATTTTACAGCAAATCAGCAAGTCTTAGGGTGACAATATTTGGAGCCGATTCTTTCATATAATACTATACTAATTTAATGATACCAGAATATCCCAATTCTTCTTTCCAGTCTACTGGTATAAAGTTGACTTTATATTTATCTCCTGATAAGTATTAATGTTAGTAAATACACACTCTTCATGATAAACTATCAAATAAATGATTTAAAAAACCTCAGTGTCAGATCATTTACAAAATTTCTACTTACGGACATGACACATTGCAGTTTAATCACTAAATAATGACTCAAAGATGAGTTGACCTAAGGTGTAACAGTTCACTATATACACTCACTGGCCGATTAATTAGGTACACCTTGCTAGTACACCTTGCTAGTACCCCCTTTTGCCTTCAAAACTGCCTTCATTCTTCATGGCATACTTTCTACAAGGAGCTGGAAACATTCCTCAGAGATTTTGGTCCAAATGGACATGGCAGTTGCTGGAGATTTGTCGGCTGCACATCCATCATGCACCACATCCCAAAGATGCTCTATTGGATTGAGATCTGATGACTGTGGAGGCCATTGGAGTACAGTGAACTAATTGTCATGTTCAAGAAATCAGTTTGAGATTATGCGAGTTTTGTGACATGGTACATTATCCTGCTGGAAGTAGCCATCAGAAGAAGGTACACTGTGGTCATAAAGGGAAGAGCATGGTCAGCAACAAGACTCAGGTAAGCTGTCGGCTTTAAACGATGCTCAATTGGTACTAAGGGGCCCAAAGTGTGTCAAGAAAATGTCCCTCACGGATTAACACCTCAAGGTTTGGGGTAGATAATCCCCCCTCAGGGTGCTGCTCGGAGAGACGGACGGAGAGTGTTGACGCGATGACGTGCTGACGCTCTCGGAGGCGGATCCTATGAGCGGTCGGAGCCTGGGATGTGATGGCGGGTAAACGCCGGCCTCGCGGGTTTCGCTGACCTCGCGGACTTGACGCTGCCCGCCTACAACACTCACAGTGGGGACCGGGGCAACTGAAAAATATAAAGCAACGGAGATCACAGTGCCGAGACCAACTATGTATAAACATAGCTCGCGAAGCTTGAAGGACTAAATTTGCTCTCCGGCAAGTAGAAAAACTTTTTTTTTTTTTTTTTTTTTTTTTTGGACATTTTTCATCTTATATATTTTAATACAGAGTAATGGTAAAGGAAGAGAAGGGAAGGGTCTGAGGTGAAAGTCTTATGACTAAGTGGTTAAAGAGTGCTTGAAGAGGTTTTCTGAAGCTAAATTGCTTGTTACACTGATGTGTAAACTTAATGGTAATATGAATACGCCATAAAACTCTAATTGAAGTCTTGTACTTAAACATAAACTGACCTGATACCATTTAAGGAAGTTACTATTGGGAATTAAAATGGCCTCAAGAAAGCAAGACCTTAAACTCCATTCGAAACGTGGCAAACAGGATATAAAATTGGACAAGAGACTGTCTTTTTTTTCGCCTCAAAGCTCAAAAGAAGCAACAGATAAATCATCCTCTGATCTCACAGATGAACACTTCTCCCCAGACCTTGATCGAGCAAAATCTCAAGAATCAATTACACCAGAATTATTAACTTTAAGCCTACAAGACGTGGTGACTGAATTAAAAAAAGAAATGTCTAATAACCTAAGCGACTTCAAAAAAGAAATGAACATAGTAGTTACTAAAATGAAAGAAATGGAAAATAAACTTAAAGATCTTCAAATGCAAGTCAATACATTACTTGAATACAAACATTTTGCTACAAACCAAATGGAATCAATGGAATTTAAGATTGGCAACCTAGAAGATAAAATCAACAAAAAGAATCTCCGTTTCAGGAATATTAAAGAAACAGAACATCCGGAAGATCTCTCCTTAATAATGAAAGAATACTTCCAATATTTGGGGGTAAACTTTAAAAATTTCGAGGAAATTATTGACATTTGCTTTAGGATCCCTAGACCTAAATCAATCTCTAAGGAAGTCCCGAGGGATATACTGGTCTGCTTTCACTCCTATTATTTTAAACAACAAATCTATAAAGCTAGTAAACAGAAGAGTATATACGAAGGCAAATTTAAGGGTGTAATTCCATTACTAGACATTTCATACAATACAAGAATGAAGAGAAAACTATACTCCACTGTCACGACTATATTATGGCGAAACAAAATTAGATTCAGTTGGCGCCCATTAGCAAAAATTGCAATTTTTTTTGACAATTCAATAGAACAATTTTCGTCTCCGGACGAAGTGAAGGAATGGCTAAAACTGAAAAATATCAAATAGAATTTTTTTTTTTTTTTTTTTTTTTTTTTTTTATTGGGTTTCATTAATATACTTTTTTAATATAAGTGCCATATCATAGGCGACATATTAGTCATCGTTATACACAAATTGAGGTATACTCAAGTGGAAGTAATTAAAGCTGTAAATTAAGGTTATTACAACTGCAGGGTTATAATTGCTATAACTATATTGAACATATGTCTATAATGAATTGCAATTAATGGCGATGAATTGTAATTTTTTTTTTTTTTTTTTCCTCCACACAAACTAATAAATTTATTATTACTTTAAATAAATCTTTTTAGGGTTACACTGATCCAAATATACACTTGAAGCGGAGAATACTAAATATCCAGTTATTAGGGATAAAACATTTTAGGGTCACATATATTATATCCAAATAAAAAACTGCACGGAATTTTTACCCTAAATAAATTATTTACTAGATTCTGACTTTTTTTAAAGTAGTGCAGAGATATGTACGCTAAAACTATATAAGAAATAGTACGAATTTCTAGTTTAAATATTTTAGGGGGGTACACTAGATTTTTTTTTTTTTTTTCTCTCTTTCTACATCACACTTTATTATTGCTAATGTATTATTAACTCATATCTATATACATATACACTTACATACCACTAGGTGTTTTTCTTTTTTTTTTTTTTTTTTTTTTAAATATATATAATATATAGGGCTGGAATTAAGTGACACTAAACTTAAAATCACTGTAGGGACACATTTGTTATATTTTATTATATATTCACATCATAATAGTACGGAATTTTTTCTCCTAAATTAATTATTCACTAGATTCTGATTTGTTTAAAGTAATGCAGAGATATACACGCTAAAATTATATGAGAAATAGGATGAATTTAAATATTTAGGACCCCACTGTCTTAAATATATATTTGAAATAGAGAATATTAAATTCTCTGGAATTAAGTGTCACTAAACTTAAAATCACTGTAGGGTCACACTCGTTATTTTTATAATTTAGACACTGTCACTAGAATTAAAAATACAAGAGCAATTTATTTTTTTTTTATTTTTTTTATTTATTTATTTTTTTTTTTTTTTAAATAAAGTAGTATTATAATAAATATACTCCTTTAGAGTTATTTTGGTTTATATCACTACATATGTAATGGGGAATATAACTATACAATTTACGCCAGTTAAGTGGGGTTATTAAAGGCCCTTAAACTTAAATTAATGCAGGGACATACATGTTATATTTATACAAGAAATAATATGACACTTTCGCTTAAATATTTTGGGGGAATATACAATTTTTTTTTTTTTTTTTTCCCTGGTCCACACGTTGAGTAAGGGATATTTACAATCAAAAGTAGAGGCTCCTACCGTATAAAATTCCGCCTACTGCGTTTTAAACGCAGAGCACCTTAGTTTCTTTCCAAATACAATGGTTAGGAAAGAACTTGGATGGAGCTTTTGCTCCAAATTTTATGTTTTTTGTCTGGTACAACACTCCCTTTTCCGCGATAGGGAGTCTATACCAGGAGTATTGTCTTGCTTACATAAAATCCTTAAATTGGGAAGGGGAATGAGGAGAGAATTAGTTAATAAATGGCTATAAGAGTTATGTCTCTCAATGCCCAAGGGCTAAATTCAACGCGAAAAAGAGGCCTACTTTACGACACATTAATAAAAAATAATATCCAAGTGGCCTTCCTTCAAGAGACCCATTGGAAAAAGTCAGAGAAACAATCATGGGGGGGTAAGAAATTCCCATTAATAATCCAGGCCTCTTTAACGGAAAAAAAAAAGAGGGGTGTAGCCATTGTTTTTGCAGAAAATTTACAAATAAACATTCTAGGTCAGGATTTAGACCCTGAGGGTCGCTTTATTATCCTTGTTTGCAAAATAGAACACGCTATATTTACCTTTATTAATGTTTATCTCCCAAATAAAAACCCCATTCTGCTCTTTCAAAAAATTATAGATAGAGCTGAAAAGATTCAAAAAGGCTGTTTATTAATAGCGGGAGATTTCAACTGTATAATGGATCCGATTCTAGACAAAAAAATTCCTAATGATGGTTTAGTAGATAAAAACCTAGTTAAACAAGCCAAAAAATTGACAACTATTTGTAAAAAAGAAGATCTTTTCGATATTTGGCGTACTCTCCATCCATATACAAAAGATTATTCACATCTGTCTCGAGTATATGGATCTTATTCTAGGATCGACCTTTGCCTGGGCTGTGCTTCTATGATAAGGAGAGTTAAGAAAGCGTCTCTAATAGAAAATACATGGTCAGATCATAGTTTTAATGTTATAGAGATTGGTAATAGAATAGTAGGTGCGACTTCATGGAAGTTAAATGACTTCATCTTAAAAAATAAAGAAAATAGAGAATATTTATTAAGAATGTCAGATTTTTTCTTCAAAGAAAATATGACTCCTGATTTAGATTCGGCTACAATCTGGCTTTCTTATAAAGCAGTAATGAGAGGATATCTTATCAAAATAAGTAAACAAGATAAAAGAAATAGGGACTTGGATTTGTCTGATTTATATATGAATTACTTTAAACTGACTTCCAGTAATAAAATCGCTCCTAAAGTAGATAATTTAAAAGCAATCAAGGAGATAAAACAAAAAATAAACATTAAATTAGAAGATAAGATTATAAAAGCTATTCATAATTTAAAATTAAAAAATTACTATAAGGGGAATAAAGCAGATAAGATCTTGACCAAAAAACTCAAAAATAAAAGATCAGCGAGTAAAATATCAAAAATCATTGAAGGAGATAAAATATTCTTATCCCCGGGTGGATATTGGCCAAGCATTTAATAATTATTATAGCGACCTTTATAATCTAAGTAAAGGAGTTTCAGTAAGAGAAATTGATGAATATCTTAAAGAAATAAAAATTCCAAGAATATCAGATCTTCAAAGAGATACTATAAATCAACCAATAACTATAAAAGAATTGACAAAAGCAATAGACCATCTAGAAAATCAAAAAACTCCCGGTCCCGACGGATTTGGTAATAGCTTTTATAAAATCTTTAAAGATTCCTTCTCACCATGTCTTTTGTCGACTTTTAATGAAATAGCATTAAGCTCTAAAACGCCTGCCGAATTCCTTCACGCTAATATTTTACCGATATTAAAACCTGAAAAAGATCCTACTAATATAAGAAATTATAGCCCAATTTCTTTAATTAATGTGGATATTAAATTATATGCATCTATACTAGCAGCACGCCTTAAACTAATAATACCCTCTATAATCCATACCGATCAGATTGGGTTTGTATCGAACAGATCGTCTTGTAATCACACAAGAAGAATGTTTGATATTATAGAACAATCAGAAAATTCGAGTATACCCCTCCTAAGTCTATCTTTAGATGCCGAAAAGGCGTTTGATCGCGTTGGATGGGGATATTTAAACACAACATTAAAAGCCTTTGGATTCGAAGGTTGGTTTTATGAGGCAATTAAAACATTATACTCTTCCCCCATGGCAAGAACTATTGGCCCAAATATATGTTCTAATTGGTTTAATCTAACCAACGGTACAAGACAAGGATGCCCACTTTCTCCTTTATTATATTTAATTTCGATAGAACCTTTAGCAATAAAAATAAGAAATAACACAGATATAAAAGGTTTTGTAACCAGTAAAAGAGAATTAAAAATCTCTCTATATGCGGACGATATTTTAGTTACTCTTACCCAACCCCTTACATCTCTGCATCACTTAATGAATGAAATTAATAGATATAGCCTGATTTCAAATTATAAATTAAATGAGAATAAAACAATAGCTCAAAGTAAAAATATTGCTTTAGATTCACAAATAACTTTAGAGAAAAAATATAAATTTAAATGGACTAATAAAGAGTTTAGTTATCTGGGAATTCGGATAGCTGCAAAACCGGAAAATCAAGTAGAGATAAATTTTATGCCTTTATATAAACAATCAAATAAATTCTTAAGAGAGTGGAGATATCTTGACATATCATGGTGGGGCAGAGTCAACACGATTAACTATTATATATTGCCAAAATGGGCATATCTCTTCAAAATGTTACCATACAAAATACCAAGACCGTGGTTAGATATGGTCCAATCATTATTTGATACATACATTTGGAGAGGGAAGAGACCAAGAATAGCTAAATCGATTCTCTCTAAGAAAACCAAGCAAGGCGGATTAAATTACCCCAACATACATTGGATATATCAAGCCAATATAATTGCCCATGTAAGTTACTTACAAATAGAACAAAATAAAGAAGAACCTTGGTATATGATCGAATCTGATGCTATTTCTAAAAATGACCTAGAATATTTACTATGGACGAACAATTTAAAATCTAACATCGATCTAATAAATTTAAAATCTATGACTTTAACTCAAACTTTATTAGAATGGAATATAATAAAAAAAAGAATAGGTTTACATAATAAAGTCATAAAAACAGTACACATAAAAACTTTACATTACATTATTGAGGACTTTACATTGGATCGATGTTCAATTCTAAATACTTTAACCTTCTCTGATATAATGACAAATAATGAGATCTGTCTATTTTCAGACTTGGTTGAAAGGATACAACTCTCTAATAAAGATATGTTTCAATATCTACGTATTATAAGTTTTCTGAGAAAACACTTACTGTCTACTAGCCCTTTGAACAATTTTCTTGAGGTTATCTTTTCCCATAAAAAAATAAACTTGTGACTAATTGTAATGAATTAATGAGATTAAGCAACAAAAATTCTACACCTACAAGCTTAAAATCCTGGGAAAATGATTTAAATTTAAAAATACCTCTAAAAGAATGGAATACAGCTGCCTACCAAATAAATAAGGTAGTTCATTGTTTAAATTTAGTAGAAAATCAATATAAACTATTATATAGATGGTATTTAACCCCCAAAAAATTAAATAAAATGTATCCTCATGTGGCCCCTAATTGTTGGAGATGCGGTGATCAAGACGGCTCTTTTCTACATATGTGGTGGCTTTGCAAATTGGTTTCTCCAATTTGGAAATATGCCTTTGAATTGTTTTATCAACTATCGAATATAAAAGTCGATAGGGACCCCAAGATTGCGTTGCTCCTTTTAAATATAGCACATATACCAAAAGAAAAAAGACCGCTAGTGATACACTGCCTAGCAGCTGCAAAAATAATAATAGCTAGAAATTGGAAATCTACTGAGTTGTTTCATATGGACCATTACTTATCTCAGCTGATCCATCAACTAAATATGGAAAAGGACATTAGCTGGTCTTTCGATATAACGGGTAGAACTACATGGACTTACCTTAATTGGCTAAAAAAAGCCCAGGACATTGCGAGACAAAAATAAAAAAATAAAAACTCAATAATTAATATAATGGAAAAAATTCTCTTCTCTCCTCTGAGGTTCCTCCCCAATGTTTATTTGAAACGATATATTTATATGTTTATATCTGCGTCTGTCTATATGTATGTTGATTATATATTAGACTCCGAATGTCTTTAAAATAGCTGTATATTTATGAATTCTTTGTCTGTATATTTTATACTTTTCTAATAAAAAAAAAAAAAAGAAAATGTCCCTCACACCATTACACCACCAACAACCTAAACAGTTGATACAAGGATCCATGCTTTCATGCTCTTCATGTTGTATACCCCAAAGTCTGACCCTGCCATCCGAATGTCGCAGATATAGTCAAAACACATCAACATTCTAGGCAACATTCTTCCAGTCTTCCATTGTCCAATTTTGGTGAGCCTGTGCGAATTGTAGCCTCAGTTTCCTGTTCTTGGCTGACAAGAGTGGCACCCGGTGTGGTCTTCTGCTGCTGTAGCCCATCTGCTTCAAGGTGCGACATCAAGGTGCCTTTCTGTCATCTCAAACCAGTCTGCCCATTCTCCTCTGACCTCTTACATCAACAAGGCATTTTCCGTCCACACAACTGCCGCTCACTGCATATTTTCTCTTTTTCTCATTCTCTGTAAACCCTGCAGTTTCTGAAATACTCAGACCAACTCATCTGGCACCAATAGCCATGCCACATTCAAAGTCACTTAAATCCCCTTTCTTCCAAGTAGCCAGTGAGTATATATTTTCTATTATAGATCAAAGCTGGCACATTTCTACTGTGAAAAGCTGGTTCTGAGCTAGTCCTGTAAAGTGCATAGTTTGTGAACATGGATGCACCACTTTACTACCACTATAATTTCAAGGGGGACAGAATCAAGGGAAACTCTAAGAATAGAGTTTAAAGAAATTCTACTGTATGAAATTCAAAATGTGAAAAAGAGGAAGTTTGGACAACTGATTGAAATTACTGAAGAATTAGGATAAATATATTTATACTTAAAAAAGGAAAAAAAACACCAATCCCTAGAACTGTTTCTAGTGTATTACTTGTATTACTGGTTTGTATAACAAATGCCTGAAACATGCTACTTACCTCACATGGATTGACATAAACATGGCAGCAGCGCAAGTCACAGTGCAGTATATTATGGAAGTGCAGCTCTTGCATGGCAGAAGTAAGCTGATCAAAATATGACAAAAGTTTGTCCATGCTAATGTTCACTTCAATACTATTCAAAGTGTGGGTGTAATCACCAAAAGGGTAATATACCTGTCAGTAAAAAAATACAATGTGTTATTCTAGGTGAAGGATTTAACCTAAAGAATCTAGCCATAGTTCAGCATAGTTAATAATGATATAGAAGTCTACAGAATGGATATATATATATATATATATATATATATATATATATATATATATATATATATATATATATATATATATATATGATACTACTGTATCATTATATGGGAAGTATGTATTTAGGTAGTTTACTAACCCTTTATTGGTTGAATTTCTAATAAATATAGAATTACTAAAAAGTTTGTATCTTAAGCTTGCTATACTATTGTATCCTTATATAAACTCTATTATACTTGTGATTTTGATTTCCACTCCTGCATTAAAGGAAGACTCTGGCCATTATATGCACTTAAATGCATATGAAAGCTGCATGGTCCTTTTTAATATCCATGGTGTCTCAGCAAATGCTGCAGACAGGGATCATCTAAATCAATGGCAAGAATCATCGGAACATGGGACAGCTGCAAATTCTACATTGATAAGGGTTTTATTATTACTCACCAGTCATGTGCACCATTCTTTAGTGGTGCTGTCAGGGACAGTAAAGCCCCTCTCAGGCTCCTTAATGTTGATAAGCCACATTAACCCCTTAAGGACAATGGGCGGTCCCCAGGGCCGGCCGAAGACTTAACGCCGCCTGGGGTGAAGTTTAAAATGCCCCAGGCGGCGTTAAGTACATGTATTTAAAATACATGTACGGGCTTTGTTATTAAGGGGTTAAAAAGAACTATAGAGTTGTGCTGTGTTTATAGGCTAACTGAACAACATTAGATTGCAAGATTTTGAGACTGCTCTAGCCTTTTCTTCTAGCATATGATGACAATTGCTAAATTTCCACTTAAAAAGGACTGTTTGGTGCATATGCACATTTAGGATATGTATTAACAATTAGTAACTTACCAGTTTTGTTGTGTAGGAACCATGCAGAATTTCCATTACTTGTAAAATATTTGGGTGATTTAATGTTGTAATTTTTTTTCTGGTGCTAAGGCTCATTTTATATGACACTGTTTCATGAAGACGATCATTCTGAAATGTAGAATGCATACATTAGAAAACATACATCATTTTATATTTTGTATTATATCTTATTAAACATAACATTCAAGGTAAAATATGTTGCTTATTGTAGCTTAATTTATTAACATGTACTTGTAATAAGTACAAATAGTTTGCAAGCTACATTCCAAACATATATTTGGGTGATTTAATGTTGTAATTTTTTTTCTGGTGCTAAGGCTCATTTTATATGACACTGTTTCATGAAGACGATCATTCTGAAATGTAGAATGCATACATTAGAAAACATACATCATTTTATATTTTGTATTATATCTTATTAAACATAACATTCAAGGTAAAATATGTTGCTTTTTGTAGCTTAATTTATTAACATGTATTACTAACTTGTAATAAGTACAAATAGCTTGCAAGCTACATTCCAAACATATAATAAAGATGTCCTACCCGTTTGCAGCCATCATGGTATATTCTCCTACTGGTATCTTCCTTTTTCTCATGTATAAATTTACCTTCAACACACAAAGTGAGGTACATGGGTACATATTCATTTATTCCGAAAGTTTTACCTTATATGAATTACTTAGCACACAGTAATTAAAAATTGTAGCCAAATTTTTAAACAATGTAGAAGTCACTTTTTAGAACGTTGTTTACAAACTGTATGTGTTAATTCATATAGCTCTGACACCAGAAACTGTAATTCGAACATTTTCTGAAACATTGGAATTTTAGACATGTTTCTGTAGAAATCCGCTGAGACAGAACTCATACCATTAATGTTGAGGTAACCCTGCAAGGAAAAAAAAAATGGTAAGAAGACTGAGAAAAGGGATTTTTTAAACATACTTTCTTGTCATGTCACATATGCCACCAACATTTCAGGTTCATTCCGGATTCAAGTTGCAGCTGAAACTTGGCAGACAGGAAGCATTGTCAGCCTCCGGCCTAACCCTAAAAGCTACATTGCAGCAGAACAGAGCTCCATTTATTTTAAAGCTCCCTGGGCCAGTCTGGGGAAATGAGAGGATCGCCTCAACTGGCCAACACTCCACAATGGGGAAGCTAACAAGGACAGTGCATGAAAATTAGGCGGTCTGATGTCATTACTTAGGCCACCTGAAGTTTGCAATTTATATTAAATATGTTTATAAATCTGAAAAAACATTAAAGTAGTTGAAAATAAGATATTCACAAATCTGTTTGATTGTACCCTTGTAGATGCAGGAGTTACTTTATTCCAAAGACAGACTGGGTTAATAAAGCATCAATAACAATAAACAATACATTGTGACCTAAAGATCACTGGAAAAGTGACCAGACAACCTTGAAAAAACAGTTCCTGAAAAGAATATAAGCATGGTAGTTTCAAAGGTTGCCATAACAATGTTATACTAAATAAATATTGCAATATGGGGCAATGTTTTTGATTGAGTGTTGCAACCTACTGGGCTCTTTGTTCCCTCCCCAGCATGCCACCAAATAGAGGCATCCAGGGAGATTGCTAGGTCCCAAAAGTTGCAGGGCGCTGCGCAAACTGCAACCTCTGCGGAATATGCAACCAAGTCTATCTGCTTTAAACATCCTATTTTATTTCTACATTTTATTAAACATCCCATTTTACTTTATGTACATACTGACTTGCCCCAGCACTCAGATTCCACCAACAAGATTTGCCCCAGCACCCAGATTGCACCCTGCACAAATATGGCACCCGGAGTGGTCTCCTCTCAGATCTCTTGATCCTCCCCCTTTCTCATTAGACCTTCCATTTCTCTTTATCTACAACTTGCCCTTTGCTCTCTTTCTCTCCATTTTCTCTCTGTCTCTCCTATTTCTCTAAATTTTATTTGCTCCTCGTGATTACCCGGTGCTCTGCATTAATCAGGGGCGGGTTAGAGGGAGATCTATGATGATGGAAACTCTGGGGCTACAGCATGCTCCTTCTTTATTCAGGGCTACAAAGTTGAGATTTGGTGCTAAAGCATGCTCCTTCTCTATTTGAGGGTTTGAAGCTGAGAATCAGAGCTTGGCTCCCTAAGGACCCCCCTGGGTGCATCATAGATATGAAGAAAGGCGTTTCCCGTAAGTGGGGTAAATCTCAGAGGGAACTTTAAATAGACACTCCAGACATCATATGCACTTTAATGCATATGATAGGTGAGATGTCCCCCCTTGTAAATGCATGGGGGATACTGTAGCAACCCAATATGCATTTGTCCCTTCCCCTACTATCAGCCATGTGCCATGCAGGAGATATGTTTGCCAAACACATATTCTGCTGTGTAGTATACTTGCCACATGTCATTTCATCCACTTACTTGGGAAACACTACATGATGAACATTTAATTAGACTTTCTTAATGGAATTTAGTTAAACCTACTTGCTCACCTTTCCAAACCCATAGAACTACTGCTTTAAGCAAAGCCTTGATGAACGAAGAAACCTCTGATAACGCCCCAAGAAAAACAAAATAGGGCCACTGTTCTTAAAACAGTTTACACAACACCTACATTTTTGAAAACAGTTTTAGCTGAAATAAAATGAACACTGTACCCTTTGGATGTCTGCAGGATTGATGTAAGCACACACTGATTTAACTGCGTAAATTGTGTCTTTCTTTGGTCCTAGAAACAAAAGAAAATGTATAAAGTGTAAAAACACAAACCAAAGATGAACATAATGAAAATTATGAATATGCTTATTGTATTAATACAACATAGAGCTATTGTATAGTCCCATCCAAGCTTTTCACCAATTTCAAAGTCTTTCAAAAATCCCATGCTGGGATGTCCATGTAGGTAAACTATATATAGACTTCACACAGTCTATATCAGTGGTATTTAAGTTATCTCTCCCTCCCACCCAGGGGCGTAACTAGACGCCTCAGGGCCCGGGTGCGAGAATCTGTTAAGGGCCCCCCCAAAAAAAACATGATTTTTACCCAACAATTTTTTTTCAACAAATTCAACAAATTCAATTTACATATTGAATCATATCTGTAAAAAAATCAAAGAAAAAGGGGCGCATGTACAAAGGGCATAATCCAGGGGTGTCCAAGTTTTTTCTGCAGTGGGCCACTTCATCAGAATTGTATACGTTCGCGGGCCGCACTCATTTTTCACTGTGACAAAAAATATGGCCTTTAATAAAATATGCAGATTAAAATAAAGTAAAATGACACAAAACCTTTACTCTGCCTCTCACTGATTTCTGGGCCTAGAAAGTTTTGCGACTACAAATTCAGGATTCCCTAGATTTATTCTAGGGATGAACTAAAATGAAAATTCTGGACCAAAACATTCAGGGTTCACTTAGCCAAAACCGAAAATGACCCCCACCTTTAAAAATAATAATAAAACCTCACATTTTTAATAAAAGTAGGTAACACACAATTGGACAAAATTAGCAATATGACTTGGCATGATAGGAGTGTGATTGCTAACAGCAATCACACTCCTATCATACCCAGGCAACCAGTAAATGCTGGTACCTAGGCATGATGGGACTGTGCTCGCTGTGATTGCTGTTAGCAATCACACTCCTATCATGCCAAGTCAGCCAGTACATGCTGGTACAGGGTGGCTGTAAGTGATGTGCAGACCCCATACTGCTGGCAGCATCACTACACAAGGGGGGCAGCTAGCTAGGTTTCAGCATGTACTGGCTGACTTGGCATGATAGGAGTGTGATTGCTAACAGTAGTCACAGTCCCATCATGCCTAGGTTCCAGCACTTACACATCCATCCAGTAAATGCTGGAACCTAGGCATGATGGGGCTGTGATTGCTGTTAGCAATCACACTCCTATCATGCCAAGTCAGCCAATACACGCTGGTACAGGGTGGCTGTAAGTGATGTGCAGACCCCATACTGCTGGCAGCCTCAATACACAAGGGGGGCAGCTAGCCAGGTTTCAGCATGTACTGGCTGACTTGGCATGATAGGAGTGTGATTGCTAACAGCAATCACAGTCCCATCATGCCTAGGTTCCAGCACTTACACATCCATCCAGTAAATGCTGGAACCTAGGCATTATGGGACTGTGATTGCTGTTAGCAATCACACTCATATCATGCCAAGTCAGCCAGTACATGCTGGTACAGGGTGGCTGTAAGTGCAGACCCCATACTGCTGGCAGCATCACTACACAAGGGGGGCAGCTGGCCAGGTTTCAGCATGTACTGGCTGACTTGGCATGATAGGAGTGTGATTGCTAACAGCAATCACAGTCCCACCATGCCTAGGTTCCAGCACTTACACATCCATGCTATCACACACACACACACACACTCATTTATTCATATAATCATTCATTCACAGATTCATTCCCTCAATCACACACACTCATTCAAACACCCTCCCCACCCCCTTACTTGCACTGCAGCTCCTGGATGCCGCTCACAGACTTCAGCAGGGGGCGCGGCCTCCCTCTGCCTTCTCTGATAAAGCACAGAGGAAGTAGGATGTCACGTGAACTCCGCTTCCTCTGTGCAGTCCAGAAGACCCTCCCACAAGTAAGTAGCAGGGCTTGAGGTGCGGCTCGCGTAAGATCGGTTGCCCTGGCTGCACCTCGAGGTCTCGCGGGCCGCATGTTGGACGCCCCTGCCCGATTTCGGACGGCCCCTTGGCTTGGGCCCCCCTGCCGCCAGGGCCCGGTCGCAGTCGCGACCCCTGCGACCCCGGTAGTTCCGCCACTGCTCCCACCCTTACAAAGGCACCCAACACCAGTCAATATCAATCAGCAACTAAACAAAGGGGTGAAATAACTCCTTCGCAATGAAGGAGGTAACAGTATGTGTGATCAGCATATTTAGGAACTCTCCGGGTCGAGGGAGCAGGGTCTTGGCACGTCCCGCACCCGCTCCCCGCTCCCCACCCATTTTTCCTTTAAATGGGGGTGTTTCCCACTGCCGTCAGCAGGAACTGACGCGGACGTCAGCGGGACCGCCCACTGACATCAGCGGGACCGCCCACCGACGTCAGCGGGACAGCCCACCGACGTCAGTGTTCAGTCCTGGCCGCAAGGTATGATGATCAGCACGGAGATCAAAAAGGGAAGTAGGGAAACAGTGTTTGTTCTTCAAAAAGCTTTCAAAAAATGTAATAATGTAAAGAAAAAAAAACAAGCATTTTTTAAATGAAAAATAAATACTTTTACCACAAATTATATTTCTAAGAAATTATCAGGAGTTACTGTGAAGGTACAATAGAGACCTACAATGAACACACATGGTTGTATAGTAATGTTGCCCTGTTCTCTGATAAACCAGGGCCAAAAAAGTTTTCAAAGCATTTTCAGAATGGTAAAATAGAGAGAAAAAAATAAAACAACTTTAAAAATGTAGTGTAGCATAGTGCCTCTTGCAGTATTTTGGATCTTTTCCTCTTTTAAAACATACACATATTGTAGCAGTGACACCTATACAGTAAAAGAAATTCTAAGCTAAATTGCAAAGGGTGTGCAAAAATCCATAGTGTTATTTTTGGCATTTGCTTTGAAAGAAATAGGAAAATGGTTGCATGAAAGCAGTAAGTTTTCTTTTCAAAAATATATACTTTTTTTAACCAGTAACAGTTTTAAGATCTATATATATATATATATAGCTTGTCTGTAAATTACATTATATAGCTTTATTTCTGTAACAAACTAGAGAAATGCAGATTGATTAAAAGTTTGGTTTACATATGTATAACATAAATACCCAAATTATCTTTGTATGATTCCAGTTCTTGTAGCAACGCGCCAATCACCATGCGTTTGTCTGCCACGAAGCCTAAATTAGCACTTAGTGTTGTCCATAGATCAGGTGAAATTGAGCCTGGAATGTTAGGTTTGTGGCATGATATAATCTGCAGAGATTAAAAAGCGAACTCATTAGCTAGTAAAAGATTTCTTTATAAGAATAAAATAACATAAATGCAAAGAAAAATGCATTAAATTAGCTGTCACTTTACATTTACAATACAGATAGGAATAGCTGAGGAGGCATATCTAGTGAAAACAAGCTCATCCCCTTAAATTTCAGCTTCTATTGTTTTCTGTTAATCTTTTCAAAGAGCCCAATTGTGGAATCTACCACTTAAATTTGCTAAAATATACCATATAGGAAAATATCTTATTTAAATGCATGTTATACGAGAAAAAATGGTTTACCAGCATTTTTTTGGTGCTTTGCTCCATTCTAATCAAGAACAATAATGGACAACGTTTATTCAGGAGATGAACAACAACTGAATGCTCTGCTCACATTCCTTTTTTCCAAGTGACAGTTTAAAAGTCAATATATTTAAAGTAAAAAAATGTGCCTTTGCATATCATATCAAAATCTACAGATGGCAATAATACATACAATCAAAAAGTCTCACATTTTACAAATATTCAAATATTTTATGTAAAAAAACACATAAAAGTGTTCTTATTTTTCCTGTTTATGAGAGTTAACCACAGTACAGGGGCGTAACTAGAAACAATAGGGCCCTGGTGAGAAAATTGCCCTGGGCCCCCCTAACTTCATCAGCTGGTCTGTGCCATCCATGCCGCTAAACAACTAGTATGTGCCTTCTTTGCCCCTTCTTCCAACAACCAACATATGCAAACACACTTACACAAATTACACACTTACTGACACTCACTAACACTCTCCATCTTACCCCACTTACACAAACATGGTCGCAAACACCTACACATTCATGTTCACACACACACACAAGTACACATCCATGTTCACACACACAAGTACACATCCATGCTCACATACATACATAAATACAAACACATATACATACATACATAAATACAAACACAGATACATACATACATAAATACAAACACAGATACATACATACACTGGTGTAACTACAGGGGCCGCAGAGGTCACAGTTGAGAGAGGGTCCGTGCCTCTAAAGGGCCCGGTGTGACTCCTGCGACCACTTGTTCCTGTCTCCTCATACCGGGTCAAAATAGTTTAGAAAGGGCCCTTCCGACCTATTTTGAACCGGTACAAGGAGACAGGAACAAGGGATTGCAGGAGTCGCAACAGGCCCCCTCGACCGCTGCGACCCCTGTAGTTACGCCAGTGCCACAGTAGAATGTTCATCAAGCCTTCTGCCCTCAACGAAAGGTACATTTGAAATGTATAACTCCTAATACTGGGCTGGTGCTGTGAAATTGGCCAGGCTCTGTCTGGTAACCAATCCCAACTTGGTATCACCTGTTCTTTACAATCTCTGCTACTTTAATAAAAATAATAGATACTGGAAATGCATTATATGCCCTTAATAATTAAAGTAATGTGAAACATATACCTCATTAACAAACTGGGATGCACTGAGATGAGCTAGCTCTTGGAATGGTTGCCTGCCATAAAGAAGAATTGAATAAAAGGTTGCAGCGAGCATCCATATCTCTGTGAATTTAGAAAACATTCTGCTTGACAGGGTTTCAGGAGCACTAAAATAAGCAGCAACTGGTTCTTTATAGTCACCTTGAGAAAAAAAAAAAAAAAAGAAACATTAGGAGTTGAATTATGAAAAAGCTGAATTCATATTTCAGAAATTCCTGATCCTTGGATCTGCCTGATTATCACTCAGACTAAAGTTTTTCAGTGGAATAAATTAGACAATCTGCTATCAAGCTGCCTCCTGCTCATGTGTGGGTCCTGCTTAAACCAGAGTTTCATCTGAGGTATAGTAGTCCTTCTGGAGATAAAGCCTTGGGCTGCCTAGATGTATAGGCAGTGACACATTTTGGCTGGGTCTCTCAACCTCCCCCAGACCCTTATATCTCCAGCAGCTGTCCTCTATACTGTGCCTTGTGATTGGTGCTACATTTTAACAAAGTGCAAAGTTTTCTATGGAGATCTCTAACTTCCCAAACTGGTCCACAGAGCAATGAAGCCTGACTGGACAAATGGTTGATTTGTCCCCAGCGACATGACTTCTGGAACTGATTGCCACTGAGGAAAGGCCAGAATACGCCATGAACAATTGACTCTTATTACCATAGTCTAACCTGCCACTGCTTTTATGCAAGGGTGTGCAGGTGATGGAAAACAATCTATGGCATGAAAGACTGTAGTTGGTCCAGTGTAGTGGAGGGTGAGGGAGTAGACGAAAGCTTGCCTGGACTGGTATAAGGGGTAACTGTCGTAGAGACCTGCCTATACTCTTTAACAATTAAAGTTTTGGAAATTACAAAACCATATCCCACCCCATACAATTGGCCATGCCAATTGGCTAGTATGCACCAAAAGGAAACGTTTTCAATTATTGTGCTTCTGGCATGATATTTGAATTGAATTGTTTTTTAATTATTATAATTGGCATATTCAGGACAAGAAAACCTTAGTTAAGATGAAGAGACAGTGTGGCTTGTATGCTGTCTGGGGTCCTTAAACTAACTGAAACCAGTTTGGATTAACTTCCATAATAATAATAAAACTATTTTGCTTAATATATGTCTTTTAGAGTGCATAATATAAGGCACTAGTAAAAGGCTACCTTTAAACATTAGTTAGTCTGCCATATTCAACATATCGCAAGCCTATGGATGGAACGACTTTGCCATTTCTCACCTGTGCCACGTTGGTCTTAAAAAACGCCTAATTAATGTAACAGGATCAAGTTTTTATGTTCATCACTCATCTTTAATTCACTAGTTAGTGGACAGAGCCCACTATCATTGCTGAGAAAAGCGAGCAATAGCTTTCCAATGTTATTTTCAGATGTAAACATATTAAAGTCACGCTGTATGGTTAATGAAAATCTTACAGTAAGTGGCAAATTATGTATAGTTTAACCTTTATACAAACATTCATGTACTTATACCTTCTGTTACAATCTTGGGTCATACCTTGAAAGTATAAAAAGTCATAATCTTCTATGTATTCATGTGTAGGGTCCACAGCTTCTTCATTCAAAGTGCATTTTGCGTAGAGGAAACTGGAGAGCTTTACTTGAAAGGAACCATTCACTCCAGGAAAAACTTCAAAGCTCGCAGGTGTAATGTCACGGAGGACAACAAAATTCCTATGGCAATGGACAACTGCATTGGTGATCTCAATTAGTATATTAGTAATTTCTGACCATGTAAGCTGATTCTCCTTGTCATGTAGGAAATGCAACAGTGGTTTGCCATGCTCCACCATATAAAATGGAGGTACGCCACTAGGTGACATGTTCAGCAAGTGTACAATATTATCATGTCCTTGACATCTGGCAACCGCTGTTGATATTTCTTGAAAACTCTCATAAGCATCATCTGTATAATTAGTTTGCAGGATATCATTCAATGTCTTCTGTCTAAGCATACAGACCAATGCATCTCCTGTTGAAGTAGTTGTTTCAAGCGTGAAAGTGTTCAACATTGCTTGACCGTGACCTTTGAATATCATGTCTGGGCAGATACTCAGTAACTTTTCACGGATACATCTCTCAACAAGGTCATCACAAACTCTTATGCACGTGCATCCCAACTGGCTGATAGCAATGCCTTTTAAATCTTCACTAAAAAGCAATGGGGAAATGATGGTTCTGACTTCACTCGAAGGATGATAGACAAGTTTTTTAAAGAAATGTTTAAGAATGCTCATCCATTTTTCCTGTTTTCGTCTCTTCACTTTCAGCCAATCCAAAATAATTTCAAGAACTTTTAAACATGCACCAAGAGCACCTACTAGCAAAACAAATAACAATTGAAGAAAATCCAACTAAGGTTTGCCATGTATTTGGATAATAACAATCAAGGAAGATAGATAATGTGGATATTTGTGGAGCTTAAAAAAGAAGGCACAGCGGGCAGGGGATAGGGATAAGGAAAGTAAATTTGGGAGTGGAACTTTCATCCATTTTTTAACGACTTGAAAGGACTTGCAATTTAATGATCAGATGTGCTTGACATTTCCTTTCTCCCCTAACACATTTCCCTCCACTGGCTTTATCTTTTAGTCTTAGTTCCAAACTCGCAACCCTAAAAACTAGCCTGCTTTCTTAATCTCTACTACCCAACACTTCATGTTCTCATCACATCTTTCCTAACTCATACCTACAAGACGTTTTCCCTCTTTATTCCCACAATGAGGACCCCAAAAACATGAATGTTTTTTGTTTTGTTTTTACTTATGAATGAAAACACAGCTCTTAAACAATCTACCTTTTGTATAGTGCTCCCGAATATATTCTGTTGTCCGTTCAACCAAATCAAGAAAAATGCCAGTGTGCTTGTTCTGCAATAATGCACAAATATCAGCAAAAAAACGTATGCCATACTCTGTAGATTTTTGAGCAAAGATCTGTAAAGATAAACAGAGAAAATGGATATAATAGTAATGTATAATAGTCAATGTAATCATATAGATGCAGATCTCATGATCGGGTGTCTGGTTTCATCCTGTGCATTTGGCAAGGGACAAATGTCCCCTGCTAACACTCAACAATGTATGGATGCAAATCAACACAAGTACAAACTTACTACAAAATTATTACAAACGTGGTCACGCATTTTGACCGGAAGAAAGGAGATTTAGTCTAAAGGAAAGAAAAGGGTTTTTTTTACAGAAAGGACAATAAGGATGTGGAATTCTCTGCCTGCAGAGGTAGTTTTATCAGTCTGTACAGATGTTTAAACAGCCACTGGATGAAGACTTGCAAAAACATAATATTCAGGGATATAATTCTTAAATTATGGAGCGATAGCTAGGATTTTGTTTCCCTAGTTTGATGCAAAAAAGGAAAGAGTCACAAACTGTATTTGTGTTTGCCTTCTTTTGGACAAAAGTTTGCGTTATCAATTCTAAAATGGCTGCTGAAATTGGGTAAGCTCAATCAAAGCTTAGTGAAACTAAACAGTGCACTTAAAATGGCAGATTATCCATTGGGACTCTTTTTGAGCAGACTATCCTTCTCATCCTCTCTCCAATGAGCAATGTACTGGTTTTGTATGGATAATTTGCACACTGTTTGTTAGAAGGGAACAGTATACATTTGAGGAAAATTGATTAATTTTGTTTAGCTTGAATCTGTTATACATAGTAAGTGCTTCACAAACCACCAAGTTCCTAAAAACGTTGAACCCACATGTTTTTTTCACAGAATGTTTGTGTGGGAAATTGTGAAATATTTAAATTAAGACATTGGTTGACTCCAGTAAGTGACATAGGCAAAATGAGATTCACAATGAGTCAGACATAAGATTTGGAAAGCACATATTATTAATCTTTTCGATGCATATATTTTTAATGAGCAAAGTGGAATAATTTGGTACTCAAGCTTATGATTTGCATAAAGGCCTACCCCGCTTTAAGGACCTTCACTTTAAGGGCACTCACGATGTAAGGACAGAGTTACAGCTCAGCCTTTCCCCTGTTAATGTACGCTTCTTTCACAAGAACGGACATTACCGCATGATGCCAGCACTGTTCGTGTTTTTAGTATTTCACATTTTGTGGTGGAAATAACCTGTTTCACTATAAATACAATTTAATTTTACATACATGCTCTGGACTCGTTGTGTATGCCTGCATAGGAGGTAGAATAAACTAGTAGAAAAAAGGTAAATTATCCATATCAATCAGACAGTGTCTACATCAATCCAATTCATCAGAAACAAATATAATGATCTAAAAATATCATAAATATCATCATTATTGAATTAATGACAAGTATTAAAGTCAAGCAGCTGATTCTTTACCTTTTCCGTGACAAGCACCAAAAATATGTGTTTTATATCCCAAGGCAGAGCTTTTAGATGTTTCACAGTTGCAGCAAGCGCTTTCATGTTTTCACCGGTGCCAAAATCTTTGTGATTTACCAAGTACATACAGTTTTCTAGCATTTGAATGCGCACAGCATTCTTGTCTAGTTGGTTCGGCCAGGTCTTAATTTTTGTGAGCAATGAAGCGGTGAGCTTAAGATAACTTAGTTGATAGAGCTTATCAAATGGCTTCGGACTGGTTTTATTTTTTTTTAATGTCAATGATTTCATGTGGGCCTTTAGGTCTGTATCATTATATTTATATATCCTAAAATAGGTAGCAGCAATAATCCAGAAGTATAATTTCACAAACTCGTTGCTTATCTCACAACGTGTTGTGTACTCTTTTTCAGCCAGGAATCGCACTTCTTTTTCAAATCTTTGTAAACTTGTATTCCTACAAAATTTTGAAATATCTTTCTCAATACATTTTTCCAATAGTTTTGCTGCTTGATGACTAATCTTTTTGTCGTGATGATGGCAGTGGCTCAGGAGCACATCTGGAGAAGCTGTACATTTAAGATCCTCCATGAGAATATCATTTCCTATTGGTGGGAAAAAGAACAATGTAGGAAAGGGATTTGCACATTGTATTAGCTTTTATAACAGAAAGTATAACAAAGATGGGCATTGTAGCATTTGTCCTAAGAGAAGTTAGTTTAAAAATATATATATATATATATATATATATATATATATATATATATATATATTACACACACACACATCACATTCTAAAAGCTTTCAAAACTTCAGAGGTTCAACACTGCTTATGTGACATCTTATTCTATGAATGTTGGTCCACTAAAATGGATCACAACCTTCATACACTCTAAGTTAGCACAGAAGAGCAACAAATTATGAATTTAATTTTACATAAATATTAATATGTACCTATCCTCTACATAGCCTTTTCCATTATTAGAAAAAAAGCAAATTAATGTTTTTAATGCAGCTCCGTTATTCCATTTTTTTTTAAATATCAGGGTTACCAAGTTCTCATTAATATTTAAAATTTAGATATGTCTAGTTACGATTATTTAAAGTTTGTATAGTTTTATAGGAAGCCTACTTACCCATCTTAGGAAATTTGGAGCAAATAGCAGAGATTTCTAGAACAGAATATAATAACACATAAGATGATGCCAAATCTTTATACCTGGCATAAACAACACTTTGGAATTGTCACATTACAACTGGTGCTAATGTAGATTAAATTGACATGATGCCGGATGAGCTATGAGAGCGAGAGTTTAGAAATGCAATTTAGCACTGTTTTAATGTAAGTAAAATGTACAGATATTGATAAATCAACCCAAATAAACATGATGTATCAACACTCAAGACTCTTCCATTCTTCACCATCACCAATACTAAAGTTGAGTGTAAGAAGTGAAATCTTAAAGGGTAAAAGTAAATGTGCATTGTTTGTGCAATATAGCACTCAATGCCAGGACCAAATTTGTCAAAACTTATTGTGTTTTTTGTTTTTTTACATAAAATAGGTAATAGGATATTCAAGAATTTAGTGCATATAGTAATGCTGAAATTAAAGCTAACTTTGGACAAACCAAACTGTAATCATTCTATGTAGCTCTAGTGATATTATATTAATTTGCCATGTACTTGGTTCTCACTCTGCTTTATATGTATATGATAGGTTAGCTATACAGACAATATGCTAGCTATTTATCCAATAAACTAGTACAAACATTTTTTATAAATACCCTTGTTTTCTTTAATGCATTTAGTAAAATAAATTAAATTACCTTCACATGAAAAAGAAACATTTCTGGTTACTATTTGACTGGACAATCGAATATCTGGTTTCTTGATCAGAGCTACAAAGCAAAGACAGAAATAGGAAATTTTAAGCAATGTTGAGTTGTCATACATCAAATGTAATAAATAATAAAAAAAAGATCAACTTACTGTGTCTGTAAATTTCAGATGCATTGGAACTCAATGTTGATTCTAGAAAGCGGCATAATGAAAGAATAGACAATAGGTTTATACAGATATATTGAATAATTGACAGTTCATTGAACCATTGCATATTTAAATGAATACATTAACACATGGTAACATTTCCCACCTGGCTCATTTTTCATTTCATATTTTATTTTTCTTTCTAGCAGCGAGATCTGTCTCCGGTTCCTTTCAATTGTCTGAATTATCTTTTGTAGTAAGCGCACATCATTTACACTCATGGAGTAACTTGTTTTTGAAATTAAAATAGGGTCAGCTTTGCTTGAATCAAATGAAAGAAGCACAATTCTATCTAGATAGTCTGGTCTGAGAAGAAGATTCCGAAGGGATGAAAAAGTCTTGTCCTTGTAGACTGGCACAATGGTTGTTGGGATTATGGTGATTGGATAGCTCATGGCTTGTATAATGAACTCCCCTCCAGTTATGTTTCTGGAGCCATGATAACAATTGAATCCTTGGTCTTCAAGAGGTTTGACAATGTGCTCAGCCATGAAATCATCAACTTCACTCTGCCTTGCATTTTGAGGACATGGTGCTGATACAATATAGACATCATAGCAAAACAAATCATGAAATATTATATCACCTGTTAGAAAAAAAGTGACCATTAGGAGTGATCCTTTGTCATTGTTCTATTTAACATACTTTATATATAATGTCTGATCATATATTGGTTACATTCAATTGCATATATAGCTTGTCAATGAGAACAATGCTATCTATTCAATCTCTCTAATATTTCCATTATCTAGATCTCAATCTATGGTTACCAGTATTTTTAACAAATGTTGAAAGAAAGCCACATTACGAGAGTAATATCATTCACAATTAAAATATTTTCATTAAATGAACGTTTCCCATACCAATCTGCCTTTGCCCGCAGTCATCACAAACTGTGCCATATGGTTCACTCATTTCAGTGTAAAGCCTTTCTTTTGCATATAAACCTGAAAATGTAAAAATGTTAAACATCTATAGTACTTAAAACATCTTTTAGATGCCTATGGAATGTTATTTGACCAATTATACATAGAACATGTGATTAATCAAAAATAAGTTTGTTTATATGATGGTATTTGAAAAGCCATGTTAAAGCGATGTTGGGACTTTAGAAAGTTTTTTGAAGATTATGTTCACTTTTATATTAAGAGTGATTACAACACAGTCATCGCTAAGGTGTAAAAACTTAGAAAGTAAGAGAATAAGGTGCTTTTTCTAGGCACTCAGAATATTTTGAGGGTATAGGAAAAGGTTATGAAAAAAGAAATTACAAGCAAGACTGCTATATACATTAAACAAATATTAGACCTCAAATTATATTAGGCTTCAAATGACAATAAGGCTAAGGTCTATTCATTAGAAAGGGAGCTTGGAGGAGAAATGAACATCATTTAGTAACTAGAACCCAATATGGTAGTGGTAGTAGTAATAGTAGTAGTAATAATAATAACTATAATAATCGGTTTTATTTTATATATGGCAAAAAAAAAAGTCCCACAATAAAATAGTTTATTTCTGTTAGATACCGTAGTCCAGAGAAAGTCTAATAGAGACTCTAGGATTTATGCAAAATTCATCCTATATAGCCTTGGTCTATCCTTGGTGGCCAAAACACTATTGATTTTAAAAGGTATAAATAATACAGAAGTAAAATAATTAAATAAGTGATTTATCAGGCTTAAATATATAGCTTAAAAAAAATCATAGAAGCTGAGAATTGCAAACAAGAAGAATTGGTCTCACTTGTCGTTATTGGTGATCAGATATGTGCTTCAGCTTTGACCTGCAAGTGTCCTCCTGTCCCGGTTTTGGATGTTTGCTGAGTCTTCAGTTGCTTTCCTGCTGATACACAGGATAACCATGAATACTACTCTAATAAAACAAAGCAATCTCTCCATTATTGTGAATTTAAATTGTATAATATAATAATAGCAGCTCATTGGAATCTTACTCCAGTTGAAAACTTAATGTGAGGTTACCAAACATGAAGACCATACTTACTACTTTAAGCTTCACTTTGGCATTGGACATAAACGTATGAGCGTATGAGCTTTTCAACACAAAGATGCTGAAAGTCAACATCATTCTACTTGTCATTTCCTGAAAATACATGGTGTCTATTGCTTAAGCTTCTGAAGCCTCCTACGATATTGCTAAATACGTTCATTAGTAATAAACAGAAGAGGAAAGGAGAACAAAATGTATTTACAAGAAAAGAAAAGCTAAGCAGTTGTTGATTAAATTTTTCTATTATTATTATATTCATTCCCATGGATTATTGTATATATACTGTAGTTTGAGTGTAATTTCTTTGCTTAAAGGCTAATATTTTACTTACAATTCAGAGGCCTAATTAAGGCCTGTTAAGGTGGCAGACACTTAACGCTAAAATATATTCATTTTCCTGTTTTTAAATGTTGTTTATGTTGTGCTGAAGTTGATACCTTTTAATATTTCTGAAGATAAAGGTTGCTCTCACCATCCACTTTTTTGGTCATTGTTGGTCATTGTTACCGGCACCCCATTCAGACCACATCTTGCAATCAAACGCCCCAGTAGAAGGTACCAATGCCCGCTGCACCAATTGCCCCATCCACCTGAGAAACTCCTGCCCCGAGCGAGTGGCTCGCATGAAAAAACAGTCCCACTGCTGAGTAGAAAGAGAGTCAGCAATCCTGTTATCAACATGCACTGCCGTAAAAACACATCCAACTGCAGACAACGCATTACCAAATGATGCAACAAGCGTACAACTTAAACTAAAGATGAGAGATTATTAACAGCCTGTACAACTAACACATTGTCACACCAGAAGCACGAGTAACGATTAGCTCACCCCCAAAAAAGTTCTAAAAAAGTTACATTGCAGGTAAGCTCGATATCCCGTCATACACACACACCATTTTCCCTTGAAATAGACCCAAAAGTCAATTGCCCCTGAGCAGCTGTCTATAATTCCAGATAAATACTGGATGCTGGAGCTTTCATCCATAAATACTTCCCAATGAAATTAGACATCCCCCCTCACACACACACTTAAATCAGCCTTACACATCCAATGTGGGGCGAACGCCATAGAAAAACCCTGTCCAAAGCCATGATTCACAAGCAGAATTCAGCTTTTCCACCTGTAAAAGCTTGGTTATTAAAGAATGCATATCTTGAACCTTTTATAATAGTAACCGGCAAACCATAGCGACAGAATCTAATTTGATGTCCGAGAAACTAAGACGCATGTAAGGCTCAACTGTCTTGTCAGGTGCCCGAGCGAATACCATATACTTCACAGCCTTGTACCGTGCTGCATACTGAGTGGAAGCAGAAGGACCAACACAATTATCTAGGCAGTGATTTACAAAGGCAACTGAAGCACTCAAAATATTTACAAGATATTAAATAACCCATAAGCAGGCATTTATCTACATAAAACATACCCTGCCATCTACAACCCAATAAATGAAAACATAGAGGGTCAACTGGTAATCATAAAGCCGCCTCAATATCAGTTTTGGCCATTAAAGACCCTTCATCAAAGGATCTTGCGCAATGTACTGCCAGATTGAAAGAAGTATAGGAAACAGCACTGGATCAATTTCATCATTAACTGAACTTCCCTTGGGACAAGATAAATGATGGATGAGGTGGAATTTACCTAAAAACAACTTCTTTGCACAATTTCTCGGTAACCGCTACAGCAGAATGCAAATTTCGAGCAACAAACAGGAAGACACCCAAATGGTATCCTAAATCCAATCCGAAAACCCTCTAGCAAAAAAACATGCAGCCTCCTGCTCAGTGTATTTATTTTACCACTGCACCATTTACTCTAGGTAATTCCCTTTTCCTCCAGCAACTCTTTAACCATGCTTTTGTCTTTTAAAAAAATTAAATAAGGGATGGAACCTGTTACATCCTGGACATTTGTATTTAAACCAGCAGAGGAAACCCTACCTACACAATCCTTCATAATATTTCCAACAATAATCCTTCTGCATCCCACTCGTTCCAGGGCTATACTGGATGGATTGTTGAGAGTCTAAGTGACCAAGTAATAGTTTCCTGCAGATATCTGATGACCTGCAATGGAGATACGAATGAAGGTTGTAAGTAAATGTATATAGGTTTATTCATTATAGGAAGCGTTTGGTAGACTTGTGCATTCGGATTCACACAAACTGAAAATTTACAGAATTTTGGTAAATTTGGCAATTCGTACGAAGCTCTGAAAATGAGGCCAGACCCAGAATTTGTATCTGAAATTTGTGAGCCTACATTTACTCTCACTCTCTCACACTCTCATTCTTGGTCACGTTCTCTCACACTCTAAATGTTTATCTACCTTCTCTGCCGACCACTTCCACTTCTGCAAATCCACTTCTTCTTCTGTGAGTCTGCGGGTTCCACAATAACTAGATAAAACAGAAAGAGAAGCCTCTTATGTACGCTGAATATTTGTGGCATGTAGCACACCATGTTTATGCAACCTGTCTTTTGATTTGATTGTTAGGTATGTTCCCAAAGTTTGCAGTAGTAATTTATTGGTGTTTATATAGTACTGTAGGTATGAATTTGTAGTTCCTGGTACATGTCCCTGCCAAACAACACCCAATATGTATTCAGCAACATCCTCTGAGTACAGAGATACCACCCATGCATAGGTTTGTTTGGTTGTTTGAGGGCTAAAAGATCACATTTGGGAGGTGCACGTTTTTTTTTAAATTGACATCTGGTCACTTTGTTCGTATGCTCTATTTGTGACAACTTTGAAACCAGCCAATTCAATTCACCCCACCATACTTTTTTGGATATATTTTCTTTGAACCTAATGATTCCCCTTATAATGTCATGGTGACATCACTGGGTCTTTTTTATTTTTAAAGTTCTGACATTTTTATTTATTTTTTGAACCATTTTTATTTTTTTATATTTTTTTTAAAAAATGTATTTCACTGATCACAGTGAACTGGGCTCCATTGACTAGGCTGCAGTACCTGGTAAGACCCTCTGGGAACTCTTATTGTGCCATTTGAAATGCCCCTAGAAGCGATGAAACCTGACTTTATGTTGCTGAATGCCACTATATGGCGTTGATCACCTCCTAAGTGTTTCTTTTTAGCTGCCGGGTGCTGCCATAATTGAAAGCATATAGTGCCTTTCATTATAGTGAATATGACCGCTCCTAGGAGTGGTCATACGGGCCCCCTGCCCGATATCGAGGCATCACAGCAAAACCAGCTGAACAAAGAAAGCAATGGTTGATTGCTTTCTAAGCTTGTTTAACCCCATGACATGCCAGGCACTTTTTTCGTTAAGTGGATACATTTTTGTGATGTGCTTGGCACGTCAGTTGTCATCTTGGTAGTTACAGGTTAAATACAAATTTAGCAATGGCGGCAGAATTCAAAATGTGAGATCTCACCAAATTCACATGTATTGTAAATATGAAATATTAATCAAAGGTCATGACAAGAAATTTGTAAGGTAACATAATGGTCAATTGTAAGCAAAGGGTAAAGCATACTTAAGTAAGTAAAGTCCAAACCCAAAGCCAGAGGTCAAGGTTTCCAGATGTCTGCAAGGTCCATATCAAAAGGGTCAGTTCCAAAAAGCAATATTAAAATAGACCTCAATCACGGGCGTAGGAACCAGGGGGGATGGGGGGGATGGATCCCCCCAGGAAATCATGCGGGGGGACCGATAATAGAGAAATCCCCCCCAGGGCTGTAAGTGAGACGAGTGCCCTCGGTGCACAGCCGCCCGATCAGCAGCTGCAGCGTGCAGGACTGGTTGGGGAGATCATAGATTTCCCTAGCCAGTCCAACATTAAGGTAACACTTACCAGTGTGCTCTCTGTCACTGAGCGCCGGGCGATGGGATATGACGTTTATATCCCAGCCCCGGCGCACAGCATAAACAGCTGTGCGCAGCTGCACTGCACTAGAGCGGCAAACCAGAGGGAAGGAGGAAGAGAAAGCAGAAAGGAAGAAGAGAAAGGTAAGAGATGTGAAGAACGAAGGGGGGGTTGTCTGATGTGCAAAACGAGGGGGGGTCTGATGTGCAAAACGAGGGGGGTCTGATGTGCAAAACGAGGGGGGGTCTGATGTGCAAAACGGGGGGGTCTGATGTGCAAAACGAAGGGGGGGTCTGATGTGCAAAACGAGGGGGTCTGATGTGCAAAACAAGGGGGGTCTGATGTGCAAAACGAAGGGGGGGTCTGATGTGCAAAACGAAGGGGGGGTCTGATGTGCAAAACGAAGGGGGGGTCTGGTGTGCAAAATGAAGGGGGGGTCTGATGGTAGATATGTGTGTGTGCATATACATATTGTGAGGCATGTATATGGCCAATGTGTATGGGCACCCGGGCACATATGTGTTTGTATTGGCACGCGCATATAAGGGCAGTGTATGTGCATATAAGGGCAGTGTATGTGCAGTGTATATGTGTATGTCTGTATGGGCAGTGTATATGTGTGTATATAAGGAGTGTATTTGTCTTATAGAGTATATGTCTGTGTAAGTATGTGCAAGGGCAGTGTATATTTATGGGGAGGCATGTGTGTGAGCAGTTTATGTATGTTTGGGCAGGCGTGTATAAGGGTAGTGCATATGTGTGAGTACTGCCAAGTGTGTATGTGCAGGCAACTGCAGCGTATATGTGTGTTTTTGTGGGCAGGCATGCATAAGAGCAGTGCATATGTGTGTGTATGAGCAGGCATGTCGTACTTAAAGGGAAGAGAATGATTCCCTGTAACACATGTTTAACTCAGGGGCGCCTAGGGTTAAATCCAGGCCTATTTCTGGTTAAAATGAGTGTGTGTGTAACTTTATATAGCATTTGGACACAAGAGAATATTGCGGGGTGCTACTTGGTCTAGGGCATCAGTAATACAAAGCGCCACGTGTTAAATCTAGGGGCAGGCAGAGTAAGTGAAGGATGTGTTTGAATGTGTGTCTGGGTGTGATAGTGTATGTTTGTGGGTATGTTATTGTGCACATCTGTTTTTATGGGTATGTTGGTATGTTTCCAGGTGTGTTATGGTGGGCATGTGTCTAGGTATATTAGGGTGGGAATGTTTTGGGGTGTATTATTGTGTGTGTGTGTGTGTGTATGTTTTTCAAGTGTTTAAGTGTGTGGATATGTTCCTGTGTGCATGACGTGTTAGGAGTCTTAGATGGTTCCTTCAATACATCATAGTAGTCTCTGTGGCTGTGTCCAGTGGGGTCCATCTCTGGTTGTAAGATTTTTCTGTTTCTGTGGAATTTTCTCCCATTCATCTAGTACAACGTTTTATGAGCTGAAGGTGATATACCAAGACATTTTGGACAACACTATGCCTCTAACTTTGTGGGAACAGTTTTGGGGAAGGTCCTTTTCTATTCCATCATGACTGTGCCCCAGTGTACAAAACAAGGTCCATAAAGGCATGGTTGCAAAAAATCCCCACAGAAACTCTCCAAAATCTTGTGGAAATCGTTCCCAGAAGAGTGGAATCCGTTATAGCTGCAAAGGGGGACCAACTACATATTAATGTCTATGTATTTTTAATGCAATGTCATAAAAGTCCCTGTTGGTGAAATGGTCAGATCAGGGCCGGCCCTATAATGGGGCAGACTGGGGCAATTGCCCCAGGCGGCACTTTTGAAGCGGCGGCACTTTGCCGCCCCAAGTGCCGCTTTTTTGTCATCTGATGCGGCTACCGCCGCCGGTTTTAACACAGATGTAAATCTGTTCGGCTCTTCGTTCCACCCCCTTGAAGATGCGCCGTGACGCTCAAGGGGGCGGGCTCACGCAGAGCAGTTGCCCGTCACCGCGTGACAAGGAGAAGATCTCGAGGGAGAAGAGCACGTCAGTGGAAGAAGAAAAAGTAAGTATTAAAAAAAATAAAAATTGAGGTGATAGACGGATGGATGGAGTCATGGAGAGACATATTCATGCCCCTGAAGCCGGCACCGAGACCGAACAGGGAGACTCGCCGCAGGACTGCTGAAAGGTAAGTATAAGGGGTGGGTTAAGGGTAGATAATAGGGAGGGAGAGGAAGGGTAGATAATGGGGGGAGGCGGCAGGAACGGAGGGGGAGGAAGGGTAGATAAGGGAGGGCGGCATTTTAAAATTCGCCCCAGGCGGCATTTTGCCTTGGGCCGGCCCTGGGTCAGATATACCCTACCAGTAAAAAAGCTATCCCCCCAGATTTTTTTCCTACGCCCATGACCTCAATGTCAACAGTTGTCACTCATGTAACATACAGTTGGGATGCATGTACAACACACTGGCGTGTATTCCTGGGTTTAACGCAAGTATTGTATTTAATGATATCATAATAATTCAATATTTTATTGATTTTATTGATAGCTTGCAGGTGTGCTCTATGACCTCTTATAACAAGCTCAGACACATAGACAATCAGTTACATTATTATTGGTCATCTCTTTTTCAACAATAAAAAAGCAAAGCTGAAGCAAAGTGCTAAATTTGTGGTCATTCACTAGGAATAGTCTGTGGGCTCCTAAAGTGAAATCTGAAACTTTGGCCTCAGAATAGCTCCAGTTTTTCCATAATTAGTACAAATATATTAATAATTGTGCATAACCATAAGATGGAGATATCATGGCGGGGAAGAATTAATAACGTATGTTATGCCCAAATTTATCTACCTAGAATGATTCCTTTGAAAATACCAAAAAGTTGGATTATGATTATCTAATCCTCTTTCAATAAATTTATATGGGCAGATAGTCGTCCGGGGATTTTAATGAAACTATTGGCTAGAAAGAAAAGACAGGGAGGTTTGGGAAGTCCCTTGCTACAAGATTACGCCTGTGCGCCGTCATTATTCCATGCAATTATCTCCCAGTCGGGTGGGGCAGAGAAAGAGAGATGGTTTCAATATGAATCAGAAATAGAGGACATAAGTAGTGATGTTCTATCACTATTTTGGTAAATAGATGGGAAAAGGAATAATCTGAATACCTGTATGACCCTAGGACATATTTTAGAGGAATGGAGACAATTAAAGAGACAACTGGAATTTAAAAATAAGCTTCTCCCAATTCTCCCAATAAAGGTGCTATTAAAAAACTTTCCATGAATTGTGCCAAAAATTTGGGTTACCACAAGGACAACTGTTTAATTTCTTGAGGGTTAAAAATGTGATAGAAAAACATTTATATACAGGAGATCGAATCCTAAACATAGTAAATCGAGAGAGATTATTGATGACAAAAGTATATAAAAAAACTCTTGAGCGGATCTATGGAAATTATTAAATTGAGTAAAGAAGACCATTCAACACCTGCACTCGCTAAATGGGCCAGAGGTTTAAAGGTTGATATCTCCGAAAAAGATGTTTATATTGCATTTGACCAAATGTGCAATGCAATCCATTGTTTGAATCTTTGTGAGGTACAATTTTAAATAAATAATAGATGGTTTGTGTGTCCACTATGTAGGAGGTGAGAGTAGGTTCTCACCCTATTGAGAGTGTGCCTTGTGCCTTGGCGGGGGAGCTTAATTATGCTTTGGCCAATTCATATAACCAA
The DNA here is from genome assembly GCF_027358695.1 of Spea bombifrons. Classification (NCBI taxonomy): domain Eukaryota; kingdom Metazoa; phylum Chordata; class Amphibia; order Anura; family Pelobatidae; genus Spea; species Spea bombifrons. The sequence continues at coordinate 17,508,891 of NC_071097.1, read as the reverse complement.
AACCTCTCATTTATATTATGTTTATATATTTGTTGCCAACTTTATTAGGGTAAGAAGCGCAGACAGTTTTTGTTTTTTTGTATACATTGTACAGCCAATACACTGTTTCTTGCAGCATGCTTACACCTGTTTGGTAGGCCTCGTATTACATATTTGTATTATTTGAGCCTGTGACTAGCTTAGCGCACCGACATTTTTTCTTTTCCAAATAATAGATGGTACCGAGTTCTTACCAGACTGGATAAAATGTTCCCAGATTCTCCAACTCTATGCTAAAAATATCAGAAAAAAAAGAAGATTCTATTTCATGTTTTGATGGCTGTTAAACTATCAATAGCAAATAATTGGCGGTCCTCAGTGGTTAATCCCTGGGGAAACATTAAAGCACAATTAATAAATCAATGTAAAGTGGAAAGAGGGATTGCATATAATTTAGAATGGAATAATTCAAAATATTGGGAGTGGGACAAATGGATAAGTAAAATAGAAATCATATAATGGCGCTATAAACCAAATAGTGGACCCTCTTTAAAGAATATTAGGTAAAGAATAACAACAAATGTTGAGTCCAATAATGTTGGTGCAAATGATATTAAGAAATAACATTTAAAATACATATAATAGATAGAATCTATTACTATGGGATCAGCCTTACCTGTTAGATATATAATATTGTTTACCTTTTTTGTTTGTTAATGTATGTAAGTGTTTTTGTTTTTCGTTGTGACTTGTCCCAAGAGATGTTGTATACAATAGCACTATATTTGTATAAAATAATTGTGAATTTGTGCATAACCTAACAATTTGGACCCTACTCAAATTAATTGTCTAAATAAAGTATTTTAATTTTCTTATTATACTGTATGGAAACTCTGCAGAGGAAGTCAATAGGTAACACTCGATCTGTTATGGAAATATAGCTTTCTTAAAGCTTCTGAATCTCTCAAGAAAATATCACTTCTATAGTGGCTGTTCTTTTAAGGAACCATTGGCACAATGAACAATACTATTTTATGTCACTAGATGGTGCTATTGCAGAACTCTAATAAAGAATTTCTATAAAAAAACGATTAAAAGTATCAACAATCCATTGCATGCATAATAATAATACTAATACTACTATTAATAATAATATCACCATCCATGTCATAAAATAACTCAATTATCTATTTAATTGTTTGCAGCCTCAAGACATAATGCGGTTTAATGACTTTTCTAAACTTGTTTTAACATAGGTGAGTAACATATGGTGTGCAATTCAATGACCAAACCAAACCTCTAAAACATACTACAACGAAAGCTAATGGAAACATCTGTACAAAAGTAATTCAGCAAAGTCCATAACAATTAGAGCATAATACATTGAGCATTGTCAGTTGGATGTTCGAGATGATAGAAAAGCAGGTATAGGAATTTTTAACATAACTGTTATCATTATATACTGACACCTATCACTATATACTGAGGCAAACATTAATGGGGGTACAGCATAACACCTATCACTATATACTGAGGCAAACATTAACGGCCGTACAGGATAACTGCTATCATTATATACCGAGGCAAACATTGACAGTGGTACAGGATAACTGCTATCATTATATACTTAGGCATGCACTGATGGTGCTACAGCATAACACCTATCACTATATACTGAGGCAAACATTGACGGCGGTACAGCATAACACCTATCACTATATATTGGGGCAGACATTGACGGTGGTACAGCATAACTGTTATCATTATATACTGAGGCACGCACTGACGGTGGTACAGCATAACACCTATCGCTATATACTGAGGTAAACATTGACAGTGGTACAGCGTAATCCCTATCACTATACATTTAGCCAGACTTTGACAACAATGCAGCATAACCCCTATCTCTATATAGTAACTCAAACATTGATGTGGTGTAGGCCTAGCACTTCAGTGTCTGGCTTAGGGATACACCAAAATGAAAATTCTGGACCGAAACTGAAAATTCTGCATTCACTTGGCCGAAACCAAAACCTTCAATGACCTCCACACACCTACTAATCCGCATTTACTAATCCACTCTCACTTTCACTGAATGTTTTTCCCGCTCCTTTTCCGCCTCCTCCTCCTCCTCTTCGTTCTTCCACCAGGTTCCTCTTAAGTCTCCTTCCGGTGCAGTAAGCGCGTAAGGCGGTAGGCGCAGATTTAGTGTTGTGCGCCAGGATATGACAGCAAATCCCAACGCACAGCATCAGTTGCCGCGCGCATCACAAGGGAGCAGGATCGGAGGTCTGACTAAGCCGGATAGAGGGAGATCCTGGATCTCCCCAACTGAGCATGCTCCTCTAGCGGTGGACATTACTGTCCGTCTCTGGAGGGGTGCCGGCTTGGTAATACCGCCCCCCCCGCTAGGTACATTACTGCTTCTTCCTCTTTCTTTGCTGCTCACCGTAGCTGCATGTTAGATCATTTTCTTTCTCTGGTATTTGATTATTATATTTTATTTTCCTATTTTTAGTTAAAGTCACCCCCCCTGTTTTCCATCTCTTCCCGGGTCCTGCGGATCCTCTGTCTTTTTATTCTTTCCCTTTTGCCACTTTGCGTTTATTGCCTTTTTCTTTCCTTACCTTTGCTTCTCACTCAGCTATCCCGCCCTGCTGTTCTCTGTCTGTTTCCCTGTGTTAGGCTGCTCTGTTGCCGACTGACTCTTTTCTTTCTCCCGCGGCCAACTTGTTTCGCAGACGAACTCTCAGGTCTCGCAAGGCTCACCGCCATCTTTGTTGCCATATTGACCATATTGGTGGGGCGGGGAGCTCTCGCATCATGCCGGATCTGTTGCAGATTAGTTTGTGCTTCTAACGTGATCTGGAACTTATCTACAGGGTGAGCCCCCGTCTTTCGGGAGGTGAGCCGTCTTTGTTTACTGTACCCAGGGTGAGCCCCTGTTGGTTTTTAGTGGTTCTTAGGGTGAGCCCCTATTACCTTAATAGCTTGTTCACTGCCCCTTTATCATGTCTCAGGATAGCATTCCCAACCAGGATGCCTTTATGGCTTGGCTTGAAATCAAGTTTGCCAGCTCTGAGTCTTTTATTTTAAAAATGACGATTTCCATACCTCTACCTCTTCAAGACCTCTGCCACTTCCCTGCCCTCTGGACACTTCCTAGCCAGCGAGGAAGGTCCATTCCAACTCCCACTCTCCATAGTGGATTAATGGCAAGTGGACTCTTCCAATGAGTCAGAGGCATCTATTAACCTGGCTCCGTCCAGGACAAAGGACTCACGCTTCATTCGTGAGTGTTTGGTGGATGAGCCCCCCTTGTGGAGCCCCATCATTCTATGGGAGTGTCTGTCACCCACCACTCAGCAAACACCTCGACGGATCTCCTGGTTTTAGACCCTACGGGCTCAGCTTTATTTGATCCTACCACAATGCATCACCCCAGTGCCACCGAGTGGGTTCCACCAGAACACATTGCCCTATACCTACATAAGTGGCTGCGCAGAGCTCTCCTTGTCCCCGTCCCTGCCTCCCGGACTTTCATTCTGTTCTTCTGATGTCCATACAATCCTCTTCTCTCCACTCTCTCACCACTTTTCAGTGAAATACCGTATTGGCTCCATTATAACATCAGCAAATGCTCTGAAAAATACTCCTCGTAGGTATACATCCTATACCTACACACATGTGAATCAAAACAAAATGTGCCTCTGCCTATATGTAACTAAGAAACACCAATAACACAAGAACTGGCTGTTATCGCCTCAGGCTAGGATAGCTTGTATAGCAAGCTTGTATAGCCATGCGTCAGCTAGCTGCAGAGCATGCAATAGACGTTTAACCCTAGCTATCCGAGAATAAGGAACATGTGATGTACCAACCAAACTGTCCAGGCGTGGGTCGAGCACCATATTAAAGTCGCCCCCTAACAGAACAATCCCTTCCTGAAAGTCTGCAAGTCTGCGCAAGGTAGAGACAAGGAAGATGGTCTGGTTACGGTTAGGTGTGTAGATACAGGCCAATGTGACTTTGTGCGAGGCAAGAAAGCCCTTAACAAAGATACACCTCCCCTCCGTATCTCTCCAGGTATCCAAGTGTTGGAAGGGCAATGCTTTATGTATAAGAATCGCAACTTCCTTTGGTCTTGGAGTCCACAATATTGGAATCCATAATATTTAGAGGACATTCGGGGTTCCTTACCCTGTTTGAAGTGAGTCTCCTGGATAAAAGCGACTCTTGTTTTAGAGGTGTGTAAAAAATGAAACAATCTAGACCGTTGCTCGGGCTTATTGAGACCCCTGACATTAAGGGTCGTAACTTTAATAGTGTTGGGATGCATTAAACGACACCTGGAGAGACTGAGAGACGAGTGACAAGGCGGCACGCCAAAAAACAATATTAAAAAGAAAACAAAAAACAACAGATATAACATTGAACAACAGTATCCCACAGGACAGGCCACATCCTGCCCTCAGGAGATGAGTACACATCAGTGAGAGAGCCATCTGTCCCGAGAGTCGGGAAAAGCCCAACGCCTGGGTCACAGAGGACCTGGTTGGCTGGCTCAGGGGGAGTAATAGAGAACAAATGGAAGAGAGAGCAAATACCAAAAGCTAAAACAGAAAGACAGCTCAATGAAACATGGGTCCGAGACTTACCGCATATACATATGATAGAGAACTAAATAATAAATATTCAAGCCAAGAGAAAAAAAAACAAAAACAAACAGTACATGAGTGTGTATTAAGATGTATGTGTAATATGAAATCCCAGCGAATGGGGCAGTAATAAAGACGATATCATAGGGCAAATAAACACAAAAAAAAGGGCAATCAAAGAACAGCCCTATGCAAGGTATAGCACGTGAAATAAATTGTATAAAATAACAGCGGGCGACATGGCAAAGAATCAAGTTGTGCCCCAGTATCTTGAAGTGGTAGGTGGAAGCAACGCACTGGAGCACAAACCAAATAACATAAAGATGTAGCAGAATGTGTAGAAAAGGGCATAGCTACAGATGTATGGAAGATCCTCGTGAGGGACAGTCCCAGACGCAAAGACATGCTGCAGGTAAGTGGTAGTCGCAGGACCTCGTAGAGAGGACTTGTTATGAAGCATCTCTGCTCCAAGCCGTGAGATGCGCAAAATGGCCATCACGAAACAGGGGCAAAAGGTAAATTTGCCGGACTGTGGATACGTTGAGTCCAAGAGTCCCGAAGAAAGCGGCAAAAGCAGCAGCGCTGAGTCGGAGGTTAGGCAGTGGAATGCAGAGGGGGTGTAGATCGCTTCTTGCGTTGCGGTCTAGCAGACCATTCCTCACCCGGTCTCACCAATTTAGAGGGCATAACTGGGGCATATTCCCAGTCAGGGATGGTAAGTATCGGGAGCCCTAGACACTCCAACACAGCTGGCACATCTGCTGCCCGTCGAATAATAAAGCGATCGGATCCTCTCTTGACAGTCAGCAAAAAGGGGAATCCCCACTGGTAGGGTATCGAGGCCTCCCTCAGGGGAGATGTAACAGGGCGAAGCATCCTTCGATATTGAAGGGTGACGGGGGACAGATCCGGGAAAATTTGGATATTATGGCCATCCCACTCTACGGTACCAACCTTGCGGCACGCTGTCAAGATGGATTCCTTCTGCGTATAGTCTGCGAGACAACAGATGATATCTCGAGGCGGCTGGGTATCCGATTGCCTGGGTCGGAGCGCACGATGCACACGATCCATTTTTAGATCAGCATCTACAGGCTTAGAGAGAAGGGTATTAAAAATGGCGCGAACCGTCTTCGCCACCTCTGCAGGGAGAACCGACTTGGGCAGGCCCCGCAAACGTAAGTTGGACCGTCTCCCCTTGTTATCCAGATCTTCTACCTTAAGCATGAGGCGGGAGATGGTGGTGGCTTGAGTTTGAAGTTGTTCCGAGAGGACATCAACAGTCGAGCGTGTGCCAAGGTTGTCCTGTTCCAGAGTTGCCACGCGGTCTCCTATGTGCTGAAGATCGCGTTTAATGTCAGATAAGTCCGCTCGCAAAGGGGCATGTGCATCATTGATAATAGCTTTCAAATCAGCTTTAGTCGGCAAATTGTGGAGCGAATCTTGCCAATGCGAGTGTCCCGGTTGTTGGATTTGCAGTGCCGAAGCCTCGTGGCTCGCGTCAGAGGGGGCCTCTGAGATCGCACTACGAGGACTTCCAGGAGGTGAGGCCCGCAACCCAGAGTCTTTGGAATCCGCATCGTGTAGGTTGTGGAAGAACGCCTTCACCGAGGTATGGACCGGTTTATCCTTTACCTGGGAGGTTTTAGGAGTGGCAGAGACCCTAGAGTTCTTGCCCATGATCACGTTGTGTACCGTTAATTTCGCCTTTATTGCGGTGGGTCTACGGAGCAAACAGACTAAGCGTCCATTTTGGTCAGCGGTTAGCCACGCCCCCGTGTCCCAAGTGTTTTAAGCTTAGCTAGCATACATTTTTCATGGCTGTACTTGGTTTCTTGTTCCTTCTTAAATTCACAGTCTTCACTCAAGGACATCCCACGTAATGTTGTATGTAATATCAGCATGGTTCCGAGCTCTAAAAGGCTTCCAGGAAAGATGACAAATGGTGCCAGAGGATCATAGGTAGGTCAGTATTCCTATTACAGCTACATGTAGCTGAAATAAAAGCTTTAGAAGGGTTAAACATTATGTATTACGTATAGATATTTAATGCTTTACTAAACAAAACATTTACATATGGTAATATTTAAGGTTTTTAATGTATATATAAAGGTTGCCTGTGTCTTATGACAGACTCAGTTCATATTAGGGATTTGGATGCATTTTTACAGCTAGTTTAGCCTAATTGTACCCAACTGTTCAATTCCTTTGATCTTATTTGTCTACCTGGAGTTTTGCTTTGATCTTATTTCACAAGAAGACATTTTTGATTGAAAATTGCTTTCATTGAGGGGAGATACAAAGTGTCTTGTGTTCCCTTGGAATTAAATCAGTGACAATGTAACAATTCAGTGATTTTTCTCATGTAGCGTTTATAGTGCATAAAAGCTAAGAAAGTCATTGAATCGGGCACAACAACCACAGCTATAATAGCCAAGGTTAAAGTAAAATACTGAACTTTCATTAATGCCAGAAATACAAGATAAAAGTTCTTCAAAATGAAGTTTGCTCCTCCATGTGTTTTTGCTAAGGACATCAGATATTATATCACAAATGGCATAGTTATTATATCATATACTATATAATAAACTATCTCATTAATGCCTTCATCAGTTACTTTGCCAATAGCATCACTGATGACAGTACAAATTACATAACCAATTACATAACAAATGACCTTATCAGTGGCATGACTAGCAATATCAAAGATCGGGCCCAGTACTTTTACCTTGTACCACCACAGCACACATCATTTGGTAACACAAACTTTACACCTATTTAAACCTTGTGAAACACCTCAACTCATATAAAAAGTATAACCCCCTGCCCCCATTCACTACCCCCAAACCTGTTAAGCCAGCACAATTATTATTTTTTGCTCTGAAAAAAAGGTATACGCAATTTGTGTGGATACATCAAATGAACAAAAAAGGAAATTTTGAAGAAACCCACATATGTCAAAATAGCTCAAGGACCTAAAGTACCCCCTGATACTGAAGGGGTTAAAGATGTCCACTTCACAACACCCACACAAGTACCAGTCAATGCTCCAAGAAATGTTGTATGGAAATTACAATTTTACGCCTTATATTCTAACATCAAAACAGTTCCCCTGCTAGTCTGTCCCTTGGGAACCCCATTTATTTAATTACAGCATGGATAGTCTGGGACAATGCTGTTTTTTGTTGGACTATTACAAGAACTATCTTAAGAACCATCATTGTAAGAACTATCTTATGGACACACCCCATTAACTCAGCTGATCCTCGTGTTTCTTTCTTAGAAGTGTACAAAGAGGATTTCTCTCCATGGACTTGATTGATTATATATAGCTCTAACTAATTTGGCATAAGCACCCACTGCAGTAAGTCTCAGGTAACATTGCCAGGGTCTGTCTGTCTGTCTGTCTGTCTGTCTATCTATCATGCAATTATTATACCAGGTGATAGAACAATTCAACAATAGGAGGACTAAATACTGTGCATCTGCTATGACACTTCTGGTTACCAGGAGGTCTGTGGTCTCTCTCTTGAAGTATACTGCTACAGGCTCCATTAGTTCAGCAACATTGTCACCTAAAATAAATGCCCTGGTGGGTGGATGTCTTGTTGGTGCTTAAGATCCCTGGTGAGTGGATGTCTGGTTGGTGCATAAGTTCCCTTTTGGGTGGATGTCTGGTCGGTGCATAGGTTCCCTGGTGGGTGGATGTCTGGTTGGTGCATAAGATCCCTGGTTGTTAAATAAGTTCCCTGGTGCCTGGATGTCTGGTTTGTGCATAAGTTCCCTGGTGGGTGCATTTCTGGTTGGTGCATAAGTTCCCTGGTGGGGGGATGTCTGGTTGGTGCATAATTTCCCTGGTTGTTAAATGTCAACAACATTGTTAACACAGTAACACAATAACATACACACTTCATTTTCCAAATTCCTTGCTAGTGTAATGATAATTTGCTGACTGCCTCTAATAATTTTCATTTTTATAAACAAACTTTCTTGATAATTGGTTAAACCCCTTTGTGACAATGGCTGATTGTTATTTTGTACTCTGTGTGACAATGGCTGTTTTAACATTTCTGCGTTATTCTAACAACTTTAACACATTGTTTTTACTTATTCTTTGCTAACCAATTTTATAGTTCCATATGCTAAGTAAGCATATTTGGTGGTGTTAAATTACACGATATGTTTGTATTAAAAACCATATTATGTTTTTACCATGGGATCAGCAATATTGACATCCTGTTCTCTGGATATGTGAGTATTTTAACCCATTAAGGACCAAGATGGTTTTTTTTTTTTTTTTGCGGCGCTCATATTTAGCTGTAATATACTTCTCTTTCTCATTTATTGAACCCACACAAGTTATATATAAGTTTTTTTTAGGACAAGAAGTGATTTCGTTAGATACCATTATTTTGATTGTATTATCTAATATATATACATAAAGCATGGTTAAAATTTTGAGAAAAAAACATTTTATTTCAAAAATCTTTCAATCATCTACAAAAGCTAATGAAAAAACATCTAAATAGATTCTACTATGTGTCTACTATGAGTTTAGAATTCCCCAGAGTTTCCATGTTTTTTTCCCCAAGTTATAGGGCAGTGAGTACAAGTAGCGTATTGCTATTTCTAAACCATTGTTTTTCCAAAACTGGTCATTCTGCCCCCATGTGCCATTTGGGACATCTTTAAAGATGGATAGTTCAATTTAATTAGACATTAGACACCCCAGGGTATTCCAAATGCTAGTATTGTAATGCTTTCCATGCACTAATTCTATCCTTTTTTTACACCCACATTTTACTTCAAGTATGAATTTACAGCTCCTGGTGTATTTCATTTCCAAGCTATATACCAATAAGTGCAAACAGGGAAAGAAAAAATGTTGGTGCGCTAAGCTAGTCTCAGGCTCAAATAATACAAATGTGTAATACAAGACCTACCAAACAGGTGTAAGCATGCTGCAAAAACAGTGTATTGGGTGTACAATGTAGACAAAAAACAAAAACACCCTGCGAGCCTGAGACTAGCTTAGCACACCAACATTTTTTCTTTCCCTGTTTGCACATATTTGAGATTGTTGGCTCCTCATCAGTCTGGTTGCAGCTTGCTGTCCAGGGGTTAATGGGGAGGAGGTTTAATTGCACCTCCCCCAACACATTAATAAGGTTTTGGTAGCAGTATAAACTGCTTTGTGTGCCCACTATGTAGGAGGTGAGAGTAGGTTCTCACCCTATTGAGAGTGTGCCTTGATGTGGCGGGTGAGCTTAATTATGCTTTGGCCAATTCATATAACCAAAACCTCTCATTTATATTATATTTATATATTTGTTGCCAACTTTATTAGGGTAAGAAGCGCAGACAGTTTTTGTTTTTTGTATAAATACCAATGTGTGTTTAGCAACATCTGCTGGGTAACACTGATAGCACCCATGCCTGGGTCTATCGGGTTGTATTGGGGGTAAAAGGCCACATTTGGGAAATGTGCAATTCAGATTTAAAACTTTTGGAATTTTGACATGCTGAAAATTCCGTCCCATATCCTATTTGGATATCTTTGAAACCAGCCAATTCAAATTACCCCATCAAAGCCGATATGTTTGAAAACTAGACACCCCAGGGTAAGTTAATTACTGGTATTTTAACCCTTTACAGGTACCAATTCTACCACCGCTGCCCCTAAAACTTCCTGCTCGCGTTAGGCAGCCGTCGTGGCACCCCCCTAATGAGTGGCACACGTGGCAAACCGCCCCCCTTTAGGTATGCTACTGTACCCAGCTTCGAAGTGGAAATTAAAATAAAATAAATGATTTACATATATTAATATATGAAATATTCTCTAGACTTCTTTCTCAAACTACAAAGCCCATAAGACTTGCCAGGATTTTTCCTAGGAGAATGGTAGACAAGAGTCTGATCATCACCGTTTCTAATACTATATCTCACCTCTTCCACACAAAGCACACAATTTCTACGTATGGTCTGCAGGAAACATTAATTTCTTAAATGATATTTAGATCATTTTGTTAAATTGTATGATTTGAGATTTATTTTCACTATAGATCAAAAGAAGGCTATAATTAATAGTGTCTCGCTACGGACATCTGTTGTCCTACCACATCGCTCTTTTGGGGTTATATTGTGCTTGGGGTGGGCAACACTTGGAGGTGGTTACAGAGGAGGAGCTCATTTGGGAACCTTGGTTTGATAACCAATCTTTAGGACCGGGGTTTACCCGGCCGCGGCTATGGAACATGGCCTGGCTACCGTGCAGACTATTCCCGGGTACGTTTCCTAAGCTGTCACTCAGGGTCCGGACATCAGATCACCCTCAAGGAGTGACTCTTGGTCGGGTGGGCATTGCTGGCCATACAACTATATGAAGGTGCCAGACTGTCTGGGCAGGGTTTTGTTTGATTTATGTGATTATGCTCCTTATATGATCAGTGCACCCCTCCCAAACTCAAACATACACCCATCAGTGTTCCCTCTAAGCTGTGCGCTTGTGCGCGCGCACATAGCTTTTTTAGAGAGCGCACATATCCAAAAATTGTGCGCACAAGTTTTTCCCCAAAAAAAGAAAAAAATAATAATTTTTTTGAAACTTTATGCGGCGCAGATATTGTGCGCACAACATTTTTGCTCTGTGAAACTTTTTGCACAAGAGAAATTTTCTGCGCACGCCAACTAAGAAAAATTAGATGGAACATTGACACCCATGTGTCTTCAGCCTCAGGGGGTTACCGTAATAGTAGCGCTGTACAATTTAAACATACAATAACGTGAGAGAGACGGGAGATGAGATTCCTGCCCGTAAGCTTGCTATGTAGCCTTATGGTACTTTTACACAAAGTACCTGACAAAAATGAAGGGCTTATAAGGGCCCCACTCGTGATCTTATAGTTCCACATATTTTAGATGACCTATCTGTACTCAATATAGCCAAGATTGGATGTACTATCATTGAATTTAGTTCAATTTTAAATGTTAAATGTTATTTTTGTATGCATCAAATGTAAGATATTATACAAATATTTGAACATATTTCATATGAATGCATCACAAATGTACATTCTCACTTACAGTTCTTCATCATTCATTTTAAAAACACAGATGTTTCTATTCCTCGCTGGAATCATCTCCAAATCGCAGATCAAAATTTGTGAAAAGAGTGTTTTGTATAATAAACCCTTTGCAGCTGTTCCCTCCACACAATAACAAAGAAAACAAAAGGATCTAATGGCTAAGACGTAATGCTGGAAATAATTGTGGAATTTACTGAAAGTGTCTAGTGGATAAATCACCTTACGGAATAACTGCTGATGCTGATGAAAAGTGCTTGAGAATGGCTAGGAAACATTGAATACAAGTGTATTTAGGCATGCCCTCTATTCTAAATGATTGAAAATCTTGACATTTATATAGAATTGCTGCTGTACTACTTATATTTGTAAGAACTTTCCCTGCAGTTGTTTTCTAGTTTTATGGAATACGACATGCACTTTTCCATATAACCGATAGCTTTCACTTTGTAGTTGTGTTTATTCAGTCCCAGGTACGCAAAGTAGCTCAAAATGTATATGGAGTTTTTATATAGAATTATGTGTCCCAGCAATGGAAAGTCATACGACTTAAGCTGTATGTAATTGCAATCTTATAAAGACTGCAGTTTCTAGTCTGCAGGGCGCAGTACCTTTCAAAAGAGCTTCAAGGAAGGAAAAGCAGTGAATCAGGGTCATGAGAGGCTAAGATTCATTGATGCACATGGGGGGGGGGCTGGCCCAAGCTACTGATGTGCTGCTGTATCTTAAATTGCTGAATGAGTTAATGCTGGTTTTGATAGAAAGGTGTCAGAATACATAATACACAGACCAGTCAGGGTGCCCATGCTGACCCCTGTCCGCTGCCAAAAGTGCCTACAATGGGCACATGAGCATTCGAACTGGACCACAGAGCAATAAAAGAAGGCGGCCTGGTCTGATGAATCATGTTTTCTTTTACATCCCGAGGGTAGCTGGGTGCATGTGCGTCGTTTACATGGAGAACATATGACACCAGGAAAGGGGCGGGCTGGGCAGAGGGGCAATTGTTCCCCAGGCCACCCAAAATCTAAACTAAATGGCCGGGGCCATCTTTAATGCAGCACCAGCGGTGGGCCGGACAGTCCATGGGCCCGGAAAGCACCGAGGTGCCATTGCAGCCAATGTGGCTGCGAGTTTTAAAGCGGCCATAAGACAGCCTCCGCCTGCACAATGCCGCCCTGTGCCTCAGTGAGGCTCCTCGTCCCGCCCCTTTGAAGACGCAATGTGCTGCTCAAGGGGGCGGGCTCACACGGAACATTTCCTTGTGACAGGTGGAAGAACATGTCGGAGGAGAGCAGCAGGAAAGAAGCCAGCAAAAAAGTATAAAAAAAAAATAGTTACAGTTGTAAGGGGACCCATATTCAAAGGGGGGGTGCCTTGGAACAGCAATTAAAAAAAATGGGGTGCCTGGGGGGTATAAGTAAACAACTGGGTGGTTGGGGCATCAGATAAATCAATACACAAAGGGAGGGGGTGTCTGGAGCATCAATATACAAGGGGGAAACACACAACCAACAAACCAGTGTGGGAAGCATGTTCTATGCTTTGTGTAGATTAACCCCTACTGATGCAGGTGTCGGTGTGGCAGAGCCTGTCCTGGTGTGTGTGTTTGCGTGTGGGTGTGGCAGAGCCTCTCCTGGTTTGGGTGTCGGTGTGGCAGACCCTGTCCTGGTGTGTGTGTTTGGGTTCGGTGTGGTAGAGCCTGTCCTGGTGTGTGGGTTTGTGTGTCGGAGTGGCAGAGCCTGTCCTGGGGTGTGTGTGTGTTTGGGCGTGTGTGTATGGGTGTTGGTGTGGTAGAGCCTCTCCTGGTGTGTGGATTTGTGTGTTGGTGTAGCAGAGCTTGTCCTGTTTTGTGTGTCGGTGTGGCAGAGCCTGTCCTGGTGTGTGTGTTTGGGTGTCAGTGTGGCAGAGATTGTCCTGGTTTGGGTGACGGTGTGGCAGAGCATTTCCTGGTGTGTATGTTTGGGTATTGGTGTGGCAGAGCCTGACCTGGTATGTGTGTGTTTGGGTGTCAGTGTGGCACAGCCTGTCCTGGTGTGTGTGTTTGGGTGTCAGTGTGACAGAGCCTGTCCTGGTGTGTGGGTTTGTGTGTTGGTGTGGCAGAGCCTGTCCTGGTATGTGTGTGTGTGTTTGGGTGTTGGTGTGGCAGAGCCTGTCATGGTGTGTGTGTTTGAGTGTCGGAGTGGCAGAGCCTGCCCTGGTATGTGTGTATTTGGGTGTTGGTCTGGCAGAGTCTATCCTGGTATGTGTGTGTTTGGGTGTCGGTGTGGCAGAGCCTGTCCTGGTGTGTGTGTGTTTGGGTGTCGGAGTGACAGAGCCTGTCCTGGTGTGTGGGTTTGTGTGTCAGTGTGGCAGAGCCTGTCCTGGGGTGTGTGTGTTTGGGTGTGTGTATGTATGGGTGTTGGTGTGGCAGATTCTGTCCTGGTATGTGTGTGTTTGGGTGTCGGTGTGGCAGAGCCTGTCCTGGTGTGTATGTTTGGGTGTTCTTGTGGCAGAACCTGTCCTGGTGTGTGTGTGTGTTTGGATGTCGGTGTGGTAGAGCCTGTCCTGGTGTGTGTGTTTGGGTGTCGGAGTGGCAGAGCCTGTCCTGGTACGTGTGTGTTTGGGTGTTAGTGTGGCAGAGCCTGTCCTGGTATGTGTGTGTTTGGGTGTCGGTGTGGCAGAGCCTGACCTGGTGTGTGTGTTTGGGTGTCGGAGTGGCAGAGCCTGTCCTGGTATGTGTGTGTTTGGGTGTTGGTGTGGCAGAGCCTGTCCTGGTATGTGTGTGTTTGGATGTCGGTGTGGCAGAGCCTGACCTGGTGTGTGTGTTTGGGTGTCAGTGTGGCATAGCCTGTCCTGGTGTGTATTTGCGTTTTGGTGTGGTAGAGCCTCTCCTGGTGTGTGGATTTGTGTGTTGGTGTAGCAGAGCTTGTCCTGTTTTGTGTGTCGGTGTGGCAGAGCCTGTCCTGGTGTGTGTGTTTGGGTGTCAGTGTGGCAGAGATTGTCCTGGTTTGGGTGACGGTGTGGCAGAGCATTTCCTGGTGTGTATGTTTGGGTATTGGTGTGGCAGAGCCTGACCTGGTATGTGTGTGTTTGGGTGTCAGTGTGGCACAGCCTGTCCTGGTGTGTGTGTTTGGGTGTCAGTGTGACAGAGCCTGTCCTGGTGTGTGGGTTTGTGTGTTGGTATGGCAGAGCCTGTCCTGGTATGTGTGTGTGTGTGTTTGGGTGTTGGTGTGGCAGAGCCTGTCATGGTGTGTGTGTTTGGGTGTCGGAGTGGCAGAGCCTGCCCTGGTATGTGTGTATTTGGGTGTTGGTGTGGCAGAGTCTATCCTGGTATGTGTGTGTTTGGGTGTCGGTGTGGCAGAGCCTGTCCTGGTGTGTGTGTGTTTGGGTGTCGGAGTGACAGAGCCTGTCCTGGTGTGTGGGTTTGTGTGTCAGTGTGGCAGAGCCTGTCCTGGGGTGTGTGTGTTTGGGTGTGTGTATGTATGGGTGTTGGTGTGGCAGATTCTGTCCTGGTATGTGTGTGTTTGGGTGTCGGTGTGGCAGAGCCTGTCCTGGTGTGTATGTTTGGGTGTTCTTGTGGCAGAACCTGTCCTGGTGTGTGTGTGTGTTTGGATGTCGGTGTGGTAGAGCCTGTCCTGGTGTGTGTGTTTGGGTGTCGGAGTGGCAGAGCCTGTCCTGGTACGTGTGTGTTTGGGTGTTAGTGTGGCAGAGCCTGTCCTGGTATGTGTGTGTTTGGGTGTCGGTGTGGCAGAGCCTGACCTGGTGTGTGTGTTTGGGTGTCGGAGTGGCAGAGCCTGTCCTGGTATGTGTGTGTTTGGGTGTTGGTGTGGCAGAGCCTGTCCTGGTATGTGTGTGTTTGGGTGTCGGTGTGGCAGAGCCTGACCTGGTGTGTGTGTTTGGGTGTCGGAGTGGCAGAGCCTGTCCTGGTATGTGTGTGTTTGGGTGTTGGTGTGGCAGAGCCTGTCCTGGTATGTGTGTGTTTGGGTGTCGGTGTGGCAGAGCCTGACCTGGTGTGTGTGTTTGGGTGTCAGTGTGGCATAGTCTGTCCTGGTGTGTGTTTGGGTTTTGGTGTGGTAGATCCTGTCCTGGTGTGTGGGTTTGTTTATTGGTGTGGCTGAGCCTGTCCTGGGGTGTGTGTGTGTGTTCAGATGTCAGTGTGGCAGAGCTTGTCCTGGTTTGTGTGTTTGGGTGTCAGTGTGGCAGAGCTTGTCCTGGTTTGAGTGTTGGTGTGGCAGAGCCTGTCCTGGTGTGTATGTTTGGGTGTTTGTGTGGCAGAGCTTGTCCTGGTGTGTGGGTTTGTGTGTCAGTGTGGCAGAGCCTGTCCAGGGGTGTGTGTGTTTGGGTGTCGGTGTGGCAGAGCCTGTCCTGGTGTGTGTGTTTCAGTGTCAGTGCGGCAGAGATTGTCCTGGTTTGGGTGTCGGTGTGGCAGAGCCTGTCCTGGCGTGTGTGTTTGGGTGTCAGTGTGGCAGGGCCTGACCTGGTGTGTGTGTTTGGGTGTCAGAGCCTGACCTGGTCTGTGTGTTAGGGTATCAGTGTGGCAGAGCCTGTCCTGGTGTGTGTGTTTGGATGTCAGTGTGGCAGAGCTTGCCCTGGTTTGTGTGTTTGGGTGTCGGTGTGACAGAGCCAATTCTGGTGTGTGTGTATTTAACTATTTATTTTATACTTATCCAGAGATAAAACGCCCTCCTGAATTTATAGTCACTTCAGAGGACAAAACTTTCTAGGCCCAGAAATCAGTGAGATGAAAAGTAAAGGTTTTGTGTTATTCTATTTCAATCTGCATATTTTATTATAAAGGATTAATGGCACTAAATTGTAGCTTCAGACATCCCGTATATGATGACATTTTTTTAGTATACTGATGTACTCCCAGTCCTTTCACATAACACCAACATACGTTAGAAAATCAGGAAAAGATGGGCATGGATGGTGGGCTGATTTGGTGGCCCAACATGCCACTTGACTAGACTTGCCCCCCAGGCCCTAGGCTGCCAGCCCTCCCCTGCACCAGGATGCATCCATGGAGGCCCCGCCTCGCAACTTACAGGACTTAAAGGGCCTGCTTGTAACATATTGGTGCCTGATACCACAGCACACCTTCAGAACCTGCAAAATCTCTTGCAGTGGTGCTTGTGAAGCCTAGGGAAGGGGGCCACATGGTGTCCCTGCAGTAAATTTCGGTGTTGCTGAATGCCTCAACATCAAGGCATTAAAGAAACCGATCTTAAATCACTTTGTAGGCTTATTTAATGGCATGGCACGTCACTGGTCATTAACTGACTGTTTTTGTGTGACGTGCTTGACACGTTATTGGTTGTTAAGGGGTTAAATAAACTGACAACAAAGTTATTTACAACAGAGAAATTACTTTTAAAACAGGTAATAAACAATGCAAATAAACATGTAGTTGTCCTAAAAATAAAAAAATAAGAGGGAGACTCAGGGAGGGGGACACGCGTGAACTGCATGGATTATCAGACAGAGTGAATGTGTTTTTGTATGTATATATGTGTAAGTGTATATTGTTAGAATGGCTGTGTGTTTTTGTGTATGCTTTTAGATTTTCTGCATGTATGGTGTTAGTGTGTGTTAATGGATGTATGTTTATATGTGTAGGTGCATGGTGTTAGAGTGGCTATGTGTATGTACGTATAAATGTATGGTGTTGGAAGAGCTGTTTATGTATGTATGTATGTATGTGTAAGTGTGTGATGTAAGTATATGGTGTTCAAGTTGCTGTGTGTTTATATGCATGTATTTGTAAAGTGTTAGTGGGTATTTGTATATGTATGTATGTATGTATGTATGTGTTAGTTTAGCGCTGCCCCTGACCATCATCATACCCTGACATCCTAATTTATTCCAGTACTTAACCACAATCATTACCCCCAACCACATGTATAGCCCCCATCATGATCATACTCCTCCCCACATAATTTCCACCATATATAATTAAGGCAAGAGAAAATAGGAGGTGATGGCGAGAAATGCCTAGTTCAAGAGTAAAGTTTTTAGTTTCTGCCTGAATGTCTGATGGTCTTCTGTTGATCTGATAGGTAGAGAGAGTGTTTCAGAGCCATTCACCAAGAAGGTGAATGGCCTCTTCATTTTTTACAGAATGTGTTGCTTGTTGCGAGGATAGTTGAGGATCTGTGGGGGAAGGGTATAGGGTAAGCATCTCCTGTAAATATAATGATGTACTCAGTGCCCAGTGTACCATCATGAGGAGTTTGAAAGTTGCTTTTGCTTTACCAGTAGCCAATGTAATTTCCTCAGTTGAACAGATATGGGATCAAATTAGCATTTCCCAAAGATGATTCTTGCTGCAGTATTGTGTTGTTGTAGCTCATGAGTGATAGGATTACTGACGTGGTTATTGTTTTGAGATACTTTTTGTGTAACAAATATTCTATTCCTAGTATCATGTGCAGTGCTCTCAGACCAGTTTTCATAGTTGCCTCAATCTGAGGTTTAAGTTAAACCTTGTTGTCCTTTACCGCTCCTAAGTTTTTGACCTGTTGAGATGGAGACAGAGGGGGTTTTAAGTAGACTTGCGCATTCCTCTTCGGGCGAACATGAAAACGAGCACGAAGAGGCCGTTTTTTGTTAGTTCCGAAGACACGCCGAAGAGAATACAGTGCCGGCAAAACGTAGGAGAAGACGAAGACTCACAACCACGAAGAATCTTCCATTCTTCGTGATCGTCTTCGTTTTTGCCGCGCAGCCGCCAAAATTTCAAACAGGAGTGAGTTGATCTCGTCTGTCCAATCAGCTCACTCTTGTGACGTCACGCTAAGGGTCTCGTCCAATGCCTGTGCTGCTGTTTTTTGAATTCTAAAGGCGCCTTTATCAGACCAGAGCTTGCCTGAGAGATCCATTCATTTTTCGCTGTGACTGCTTTGGCAACACTGCTGTGCTGCATCCGAGATTGTTCTGTTCTGTGTGAGACTGGTAAGCCTTAGCCTGCCATTTCTCACAGTGTACTTCATCCTCACTTCAGTTCTACTTAATATAATTAATAATAATAATTTGACTAATTTTTTTTTTTATTTAATTTGTCATCAACTGTAGTGTAAGTGCTGTTGAGTTGACAGTGCACCCAGTGCCTCAGTGGCACTGGGGTGCCCTTGCCCTGGGCTGGCACGAGTGCCTACTGCCTGTCCTGCTTAAATAAATTAAATAGAATTTATAAATAACAATGTAATAGAATCTATAATTTAATAGTTCATTATAATATTATATATATATATATATATATATTTGTCAGTCATATACAGGCCCGGACTGGCCATCGGGCACACCGGGCATTTGCCCGGTGGGCCGGGCCACGGCAGGGCCGCATTGACTTAGGGGCTGATGGAGCTGCAGCTCCAGGCCCCTACCCTACCTACGGCCGCATTAACGCAGGGCATAAGGGGCACCTGCCCCTTAAGCCCGCCGCAACTGCGACCGGGTCCGCCACTCTAAGGGGCCGGGAAGTCCCCATCAAGGCCGGCCTTACGGGTCTGCGGCCGCACAGGGTTTAAATTAAAACATCGGGGGTTTTTTTTAACTTTATTTAACACCCTCCTTGTTAAATAAAGTTTTCTTTTAACTTTATTTAACATGGAGGATGTTAAATAAAGTTGAAAAAAAAACCCCGATGTTTTAATGTAAACCCTGTGCGGCCGCAGACCCCTAAGCCCGGCCCTGGTGGGGGCTTCCCGGCCCCTTAGAGGAGGGCCGACCTTTGGGGTGTGCGACCGCACAGGGCGCCACACTCCAGGGGGCGGCGGCGGGGGGCGGTCCGCACCGGGTGCCGCTCATCAGGGGGTGCCAACTTGCGGCACCCGGCACCCCTCCAGAGACGGACAGTAATGTCCGCCGCTGGAGGAGCAGGCTCGCAAGGGAGCGGTATCGGAGGTCTTTAACAGACCTCCGGTTCCCTTGAGTGATTTTAAGCCGGGTTCAACCCGGCTTAAAATCACTCAATGGAGCCGGAGGTCTGTTAAAGACCTCCGATACCGCTCCCTTGTGATCCGCCCGGCAACAGCTGCTGTGCGCCGGGGTTTGTTGTCAAATCCCGGCGCACAGCACTGAAGCCGCGCCCACCGCTGTCCGTGCCCTCTGAACCAGGAAGAAGACAGAAGAATTGAAGAAGAGGAGCGAAGAAGAGGAAAAGAAGCTGAAAGAAGAAAGGAAAGGTAGGAAAGCATTGAGAGTGGATTGGTATATATGTGTGTGGATTGGTATATATGTGTGTGGATTGGTATATATGTGTGGATTGGTATATATGTGTGGATTGGTATATATGTGTGTGGATTAGTATATATATGTGTGGATTGGTATATGTGTGTGGATTGGTATATGTGTGTGGATTGGTATATGTGTGTGGATTGGTATATGTGTGTGGATTGGTATATGTGTGTGGATTGGTATATATGTGTGGATTAGTATATGTGTGTGGATTGGTATATGTGTGTGGATTGGTATATGTGTGTGGATTGGTATATAAGTGTGGATTAGTATATGTGTGTGGATTGGTATATGTGTGTGGATTGGTATATGTGTGTGGATTGGTATATATGTGGATTAGTATATATGTGGATTAGTATATGTGTGTGGATTGGTATATGTGTGTGGATTGGTATATATGTGTGGATTAGTATATGTGTGTGGATTGGTAAATGTGTGTGGATTGGTATATGTGTGTGGATTGGTATATGTGTGTGGATTGGTATATGTGTGTGGATTGGTATATGTGTGTGGATTGGTATATATGTGTGGATTAGTATATGTGTGTGGATTGGTATATGTGTGTGGATTGGTATATGTGTGTGGATTGGTATATGTGTGTGGATTGGTATATATGTGGATTAGTATATATGTGGATTAGTATATGTGTGTGGATTGGTATATGTGTGTGGATTGGTATATGTGTGTGGATTGGTATATATGTGGATTAGTATATGTGTGTGGATTGGTATATGTGTGTGGATTGGTATATATGTGTGTGGATTGGTATATATGTGTGTGGATTGGTGTATACGTGTGGATTGGTGTATGTGTGGATTGGTATATGTGTGTGGATTGGTGTATGTGTGGATTGGTATATGTGTGTGGATTGGTATACGTGTGGATTGGTAAATGCGTGAGAGTGATGGGTGTTATGCTGTACCATTTCCAATGTATTTTCATGATCTAATTATGCTCTAAAAGTACATCATAACTCCCATCACTCTATACTGTTCCATACAGTGGCAGAGCTGGGAGGCAGAGGCCTTGCACCCCCACCGCAGGACTCCTGAAAGGTAAGTGAACTTCAAAGAGGGAGAGGGTAGATAGTTAGGAGGGGGTATTTGCGGCGGGCTTAAGGGGCTCTGCGTTAATGCGGCCATATAGGACCAGTCAGTCCGGTCCTGACTGGGCCTATTTTAAGGTGGGGGCCTGGAGCTGCAGCTCCATCAGCCCCTAAGTCAATCCTGCCCTGCCACAGGCGCGGTCGCAGTTGCTTCTTGCTCCGGCAACAAGGTAAGTAGGGTGAGGGAGGGGGGTGCAGTGAGAAGGGGCAGAGGGGGGTTAGATAGTGAGAAAGGGGGAGAGGGGATAGATAGAGGTGGTACATATTGAGAAGTGGGGAAGGGGGTTACATAGTGAAAAGGGGGAACATAGTGAGAAGGGGCAGATAAGATGAAGACAGGGGGTAGTGTGAATGCGTATGAGAATGAATGAATGTGTGGATGAATTGTGTGAATGCGTATGACAATGAATTCATGTGAGGATGAATTGCTTGAATGATTTGTGAGACTGCATTAATGAATGTGTTAATGATTTGTGTGAATGATTAAATGCAAAGATGGTACATGAAGGCTTTAACAATAAATAAATAAGGGCTGCTCAGGCTTAAATGCCCGGGCCTATTTTTTGTCCCAGTCCGGGCCTGGTCATATATATATATATATACTATAGTATACTAGTGTAGAGTGTACTGTAGACATTCATCTACTAGTGTCTAATTTAAAATCAGTAATAATTAATATAATTAATAATTGAATTCATTATAAAATTATATATATATTTGTCAGTTATAGTTAGTAATAGTATACTAGTGTAGAGTGTACTGTAGACATTCAAGAAATCTACTAGTGTCTAATCTAAAATCAGTAATATCAATAATTCTATAATTCTTATCTTAATAGTTAATTAAATTAGCTATAAATAAAAGTAATAATATTAATTAATTACTACTAGCGTATAGTTCAGCTAATCTTATTAGTACTGGTGCTGCAGCTCTATAGTTTGTGCTTTGTTTTAGCAACAGTAAGAGACCAAGTCAATTTTTCTTAATTAATCTTTCATTTTATTTCATTTGTTTTGCTCACCTCAGTCCATCAGTGAAGTGAACTTGTTGGGCTAGTGAGTGCAGCCGCATAAGTGCTGTGTTTTTTTTTGATCAGCAAGCAGTGACGTTAACTGTTTTGCAAAGATTTTCTCATTTATTTTACATTTTATTTCAATTTTATTAAAAGTACCCTTAGTGTTTTGCTCACCTCAGTCCATCAGTGAAGTGAACTTGTTGAGCTAGTGAGTGCAGCCGCATAAGTGCTGTGTGTTTTTGTCCAGCAAGCAGTGAAGCTAACTGTTTTGCTGTGACATTTTATTTTATTTCTAATTCTTTTCAAGAAAAATTGACTGTGTGACGAGCTGTACTAAGCAAAGCTTCAAGCTACTAGCTGTAGTACTAAAATAATTCTAATTGTCTTTAATCTTAATCTATAATATATTATAAATAATATATAACAATATAAATTCTAATTCATAATCTATAATATAAGTAATTCTAATTCTAAATTCTAATTCATAATCTATATTCTTCTATCTATAATACATAATATATAAGTAAATTATTTCTAATCTATTAATATTATATAACTTAATAAATCATATACTGAATCTGATTTAACCTCACTTTAGCTTAGTGGGTTTGAGAGCATCTGCCTAGAGGTAGACTTATAGTAAGGAAATATAGCTTTAGGCTAGCATAGTAGTAGGCTAAGCTCTTAGGCCCGTGTAAATTCAAATTAAAAATAAAATACTGCTAGTTATTAAATAGTTAATCTTGAGCTAATAATTTAAATAACTTTAGCACTTTGGCAGATTGCACACAACAGCATTGTGCAGTAGTGCATAGTTTTACTTTTTAAGCAGTAGCACCGAAGAGAACTTCCTCTAATTTTTTTGTCTATAATTCGTTTTTCGTTTTTTTTTGTAAAGACAGTTAGAGAGAGGGCTACACATAGTGGAACTCCACCTAGCGAGGTAGCAGAGGAGCCTGAGACTGAGAGGCCAAGTGCAGAGTCTCTTCTTCCTGCTCGCACTACTACTAGTCACGAGTCTCACGACGATATCAGTCTTAGCTCCAGCCTAGCAGGAATTCCATTCGATCTGGCTAATGAAGAGCTAGACTATGAGCCAGAGGAAGTAGATGAGATGAGTGGTCAGGAATCAGATTCCTCAGGGAGCAGTGTCCAAATGACTAGTGCACAATTTTCCCCTGAGCCTCCACCTTCTCCGCTACGATCATCACCATCACCACCACCACCAGCAGCAGCAGCAAAACCTAGCAAATCTAAAGCTAAAGCAATTAGCAGTCCCACTATGGCCAGTACTGTTACCACCAGTCCCACCACCACTAGTTCTGCCTCTGTTCATCCACCCCGAGCAGTAGGAGCAGCACCCAAGGCACACTCCAAGGCTATGCACGCCCCAATTTGGGAGCACTTTGAAAATGTTGAAGAAGGGCGCTATGGAAAGTGCAAACATTGTGGGAAGCTAATAAGCAGAGGGAAAGTGTCTGGCCATTTTACCAGTGCTAGCATGAAGCATCACCTCAGCACTCAACACAACGCTGTGCTATTGGGGAAAGATGCAGAAGTAAAACTTAGTGCAGGCAACATAGCTGGTGGCCGTGGAAAAACCCCAACAGCTTTGTCTTCTGAGCCAATAGCAGCAGCAGCAGCAGCAGCTAGTGCTGGCAGCCAGAGACCAAGGCAGGTTGGAGCACTGCATGTCCAGCCCACCCTGGAACAATTTGTGGCATTCCAATCCAAAAGGTGAATGCCCAAACAGCAGGCCAATAAAGTAACGCGACTGATTGGTCAGTTCATTGCTGTTGGAGTGGCATCCTTCTCTATGATCGAAGGGGAGCCTTTCAAACAATTGATGGCGGCTGTGGCTCCACAATATACAGTTCCGTCACGTTCCACTTTCAGCAGGAACATTGTCCCCTCATTGTATCGGTCCTGTGTTGCAGCAGTGAAAGAGGAGCTTTCCAAGGCTGCTGGTCAGTGTGTTCATTTCACTACAGATTTGTGGAGTGCACCTAGCGGCCAGCATGCCTTTCTTTCTTTGACAGCACACTGGTGGCAGCCCGGTGTCTCTAAGGAAGCTGCTGCAGCAGGCTACCGATCTTTCCTTCTCCATGCAGAAGTGATGGATGAAAAGCACACTTCCCAAAATATTCTGCATGCAATGAGGAAAATGTTTAGCCTTTGGGTGGGAGCAGAGGCAGGCACCAATGTTGAAGTTGGTTTTGTGGTAACTGACGGAGGTACCAATATGGTGAAAGCGCTGCGAGATGGTCATATTGTTGGTGTGCGCTGTGCAGCCCACATCATCCATCTTGTAGTGAAGGCAGCAATGTCAGAAGGAACTAATGTGGCAACAGTAGTTCTGTCCCGCTGCAGAAAGATCGCTGGGCACTTTCACCATAGTGCTAAGGCTAGCCAACTTTTGAGGGAAGAGCAAGAGAGGTCAGGTCTTCCCGTACACTGCCTACGTCAGGATGTCAGTACACGGTGGAACTCCACGTTAGACATGCTGGAGAGGATTTTGGAGCAGCAGAGGGCAATCCATAATCTTGCCTCAGAGCACAATATTGGGATTACCTCTCCATTGAATAGGGAGGATTGGACAGTGATCGCCCAGCTAGTGGCAGTCCTTAAACCATTCAGGGATGCCACAGAAAATTTAAGCTCAAACACTGCCAGTCTGGCCCAGGTAATCCCAGTGTTCTCCCATCTAGGCAGCAAAATGGATGTGTTCCTTGAAAACCGTGAGGCTGTTCAAGGTGGCACTCTACATCCTGACGTAGCAGCCATAGTCAGGAAGCTGAAGGATCTGCTAAAAGTACACCTTCGCAAACGAATGGAAGAGAGTCCCGAAATGATGCTAGCGTGCCTTTGCGATCCAAGAATTAAGGGAAAGCTAGCTTTGAAATGTAATGTTCTCAGTAGCTACCGGGAGCAATTGGTCAACAAGGTGCGTGACTGGCAGTGTAAAATGGGAATGCTGTCCGAGGAGGGAGAGGTGCAGGAGGAGGAAGAGATGATGTGGTCTGCTACTCCTAGCAGCAGCATCAGCAGCAGTGCCACAAGCATCACAACACAGCTGAGTGGAGCAGCTGCGTTTTGGGAAGAGGCACTTGGGAGTATAGTTGGACCTTCTGACAGAGCTAGCAGCAGAAAGGAGAGTAGTGCTGCTGAAATGGTCAAACTTTACCTCTGTGAAGTTCCTTCTGCGCCTAATGTTGATCCTCTTAGCTACTCGGATGAAAAGAAGAGTGTGTGGCCTGCACTCTCATGGGTTGCGCAGCAGCTACTATCATGCCCGCCAACCACTGTTCAAAGTGAGCGCGTGTTTTCTATGACTGGAAACATACTGAGTCCACAGCGCTCACGCATGGCACCTCATCTGATGGAGCAGATTGCCTTTCTTAAATTCAATCTGCCCAAGTTGGGTTACCCAGCTCTTAGCTTGGAAAGTTAATTTTTTTTCTCTGTAATGTTTAAGGTAGTTTCTCCCCCTGGTTGCACGTGTTTGTGGTGTGGCAACGTCTGCTACCTCCGCCGGTGTAGCCAATTTACGCTAGGGCCTAGTGTCTGAGTTCTGTAAGCCCGCTCCCAAACGCCATGGACTGACAGACTTTCATGCTTTGCCCTGGGGTGAAACAGGTGAGCGGGTCGTCAATTGCCCACTCATTCACCTTTTTCCTTTTCCAACGCTGCTGCTGCTGGTGGTGCCAGCATCTTTTGCCAGTTCGCTTCCTGGCTGAAATCATGCCTCAAATGTCCCTAATGGAGAGGGTAGTTTCTCCCCCTGGTTGCACTTGCTGCGGTGTGGCAATGCCTCCTACCTCCGCCGGTGTAGCCAATTTACGCTAGGGCCTAGTGTCTGAGTTCTGGAAGTCCGCTCCCAAACGCCAAGGACTGACAGTCTTTGGATGCTTTGCCCTGGGGTGAAACAGGTGAGCGGGTCGTCAATTGCCCACTCATTCGCCCTTTCCAATGCTGCTGCTGCTGGTGGTGGTGGTGGTGCCAGCGTCTCTTCTCTGCCAGTTCGCTTCCTGGCTAGTGTCATGCCTTAAATGTCCCTAATGGAGAGGGTAGTTTCTCCCCCCTGGTTGCACTTGCTGCGGTGTGGCAACGCCTGCTACCTCCGCCAATGTAGCCAGCTTACGCTAGGGCCTTGTGTCTGAGTTCTGGAAGTCCGCTCCCAAACGCCAAGGACTGACAGACTTTCCTGCTTTGCCCTGGGGTGAAACAGGTGAGCGGGTCATCAATTACCCACTCATTCACCTTTTCCAATGCTGCTGGTGGTGGTGCCAGCGTCTCTTCTCTGCCAGTTTGTCAGATATTTTATGATAGAAAACATGTATTCCACATATTCTGTACTTTACATGAACACAAAATGGAGTCAGAGCCATTTTATTTTACTTAATCATGTAGTGATTATTTCTTTTTGTCCTTGTTCTCTCTATAATTGAGAACAAAGGAGTATTCATGTATAATGATGTTTCAGCGTATATATGATACAATTAATGTTATCTTCCATGAGAAAGTTAAGGAGTAGACACTGCATATCTTTAGAAATGTAACTTGGAATGGGGGATACATGGTAAGACTACCAAGACCTGAGTTATTATCTAGGAAGTAACATTTGGCGATTAGGGTGACCAAGGATAAATTCCAAACACATATGTAATGGTTTTAAGTTAATTCTTAGACCAGAGCGTCTCTCACAGGTAAATTAAGAAATTACAACGGTGTAAATATGAGTAGAAATCCTAATAATAATGGGTAAAACCCACCGTTATGATTGGAGAATTCCAATCAAGAGGTGGAGGCTTTGATAATAAGCCCTGTCTTTAAAAGCTTATGTCTTGAATAAAAAAAAGAAGAGGACGGACCTGAAGATGGCACCCTGAAATGGACAGACCCTGACGGACTTATTCACCAAATTTACCCCAGAGAATTGGAATCTTAAGATTCTGGCACCATATTTCACTCTTGGAGTCACTTTGAGTTCTAACCTATATAACTGGTAGAAAGTTATATTCTTTTCCACTTAATTTCTTGCCAATGAACCTGGATTAATTTCTACAAAGATCGGTGGGACAACAGCAACAAGTGGTGGTAATTATAATTGTTTTATTATTCTGAATAGAGATGAATTTTGTCTTCTTCGTATAGAATTCCCTGTTTCTGGGAAGTACTATATTGCATTATTGTATATGGCGGCTTGTGAGACTGCAGCTTATAACCCGTGATAATAACAATAATGAAAAGGTATTTTTACCTATAGATGAAGTTTGACATTATTTGCATCTATTAGGAATTTCACTAATACTCTTAGACACAATTAAATTATTTTTAATTTGTTATATTAGTTGAACTAATATTAGTGAAATAGTGATATCTTTATTACTGCCCTGATTATTATCAATTTTTGGTTGCTGAGTGGGATGGAAATTAATTGTGTGTTAGACTCATAAAGTAATAACTCATATTGATAACTATCGATAATATACTGTATTTGAATTGATTCATTTTTGACATGTTTTAAGAACTTTGTGTTTTATATTATGCACTGTTTGACTCATATATAGATTTTATAAATTGTATTTACAATAAATATTTTTGACTGACTATCTTGGTGATATCTATCTGATTTGAATTATAATTTTCGGCGATCTGAAAGGATTTAGGATCGGAGATAAAATATAGGGTATCTCCTTAAATTAGTATTGTGGATGTGGTACTACAATATTCGGTAGTGTCGTTATTTTGCGTATGTGATAAAATATTGGTTTTGCCTATTTTGTCTCATTAATATCCCTAACATAATGTTCGCTTCCTGGCTAGCGTCATGCCTCAAATGTCCCTAATGGAGAGGGTAGTTTTTCCCCCCTGGTTGCACTTGCTGCGGTGCGGCAACGCCTGCTACCTCCGCCAATGTAGCCAGCTTACGCTAGGGCCTTGTGTCTGAGTTCTGGAAGTCCGCTCCCAAACGCCAAGGACTGACAGTCTTTGGATGCTTTGCCCTGGGGTGAAACAGGTGAGCGGGTCGTCAATTGCCCACTCATTCACCTTTTCCAATGCTGCTGCTGCTGGTGGTGGTGGTGCCAGTGTCTCTTCTCTGCCAGTTCGCTTCCTGGCTAGTGTCATGCCTTAAATGTCCCTAATGGTAAGGGCAGTTTCTCCCCCCTGGCTGCATCTGTTTGCAGTGTGGCAACGCCTGCTACCTCCGCCGGTGTAGCCAGCTTACGCTAAGGCCTTGTGTCTGAGCTCTGGAAGTCTGCTGCCAAACGTCTAAGACTGACAGTGTTTAGGTGCTTTGCCCTGGGGTGAAACAGGTGAGCGGGTCGCCAATTGACCACTCATTCGCCTTTCCCAATGCTGCTGCTGCTGCTGCTGGTGCCAGCGTCTCTTCTCTGCCAGTTCGCTTCCTGGCTAGTGTCATGCCTCAAATGTCCCTAATGGTAAGGGCAGTTTCTCCCCCCTGGCTGCGTCTGTTTGCGGTGTGGCAACGTCTGCTACCTCCGCCGGTGTAGCCAGCTTACGCTAGGGCCTTGTGTCTGAGCCCAAACGCCAAGGACTGACAGTGTTTGGATGCTTTGCTCTGGGGTGGAACAGGTGAGTGGGTCGCCAATTGCCCACTCATTCGCCTTTCCCAATTCTGCTGCTGCTGGTGCCAGTGTCTCTTCAATGCCAGTTCGCTTCCTGGCTAGTGTCATGCCTCAAATGTCCCTAATGGCAAGGGCAGTTTCTCCCCCCTGGCTGCCTCTGTCTGCGGTGTGGCAACGTCTGCTACCTCCGCCGGAGTGGCCAGCTTACGCTAGGGCCTAGTGTCTGAGCTCTGGAAGTCTGCTGCCAAACGTCTAAGACTGACAGTGTTTGGGTGCTTTTCCCTGGGGTGAAACAGGTGAGTGGGTCGCCAATTGCCCACTCATTCGCCTTTCTCATTTTTCAATGCTGCTGCTGGTGGTGCCAGCATCTCTTCTGTGCCATTTCGCTTCCTGGCTAGAGTCATGCCCAAAATGTCCCTAATGGTAAGGGCGGTTTCTCCCCCCTGGCTGCGTCTGTTTGCTGTGTGGCAACGCCTGCTACCTCCGCCGGAGTGGCCAGCTTACGCTAGGGCCTTGTGTCTGAGCTCTGGAAGTCCGCTGCCAAACGTCTAGGACTGATAGTGTTTGGATGCTTTGCCCTGGGGTGAAACAGGTGAGTGGGTCCCCAATTGCCCACTCATTCGCCTTTCCCATTTTTCAATGCTGCTGCTGCTGGTGGTGGTGCCAGCATCTCTTCTCTGCCAGTTCGCTTCCTGGCTAGAGTCATGCCCAAAATGTCCCTAGTGGTAAGGGCAGTTTCTCCCCCCTGGCTGCGTCTGTTTGCGGTGTGGCAACGCCTGCTACCTCCGCCGGAGTGGCCAGCTTAAGCTAGGGCCTTGTGTCTGAGCTCTGGAAGTCCGGTGCCAAACGTCTAAGACTGACAGTGTTTGGGTGCTTTGCTCTGGGGTGAAACAGGTGAGTGGGTCGCCAATTGCCCACTCATTCGCCTTTTCCATTTCCATTTCATTATTTTCCTTCTGATACACGACGAACCAACCAAACATAACACACACAATAACACAAATAACACAGTGACATAACACACATAGCACACATAACACAGTGACATAACACACATAACACAAATAACACAGTGACATAACACACATAACACAGTGACATTAAACACATAACACACATAACACACACAATGCACAAATCACAAGGACCTTTCCTCTTGTTATTTGTCCTGGCCTTCACTTCTACACTCACTAGCATTAACGCTATAACTCACACTTCATACTATAACATTTTTCCATCCACATACCTGCCAACAGACCCAACTTTTTCAGGGACAGTCCTGCTTTTTTCCAGTCCTGTCCCATCTAATTTAGCTAAACTAGGTATGCAAATACACGTTGGTAGTTATAGCTCGGTAGGTAGCACTAGTATAAACATTAAATAAATATAATAAAGTACTAAATAATAAATCTAACTTTAAAATACATTTAAATAAACCCCTAATTTTTTTTTTTTTTAAAACCCATTAAAATTAAAATTAAATTATTTAGACATAATACATCTTTAACCAAAGCAGTGCACTGCTACTAATCTTAAACATAACCGTACATTAACCCTAAGCTATTTTTTAGTTCTTGTCCAACATTTTTCCATCTGCATACCTGCCAACACACCCAAGATTTTGGTGGACAGTCCTGCTTTTTTCCAGTCCTGTCCAGTAAAAGTTGGGTTGTTGCAAAGTATGCCATTGTAAATAGGTAGCAAATGTTAGGCATGTATTACAAGTGGTCCAAAATCAATTTAAAAATGTAAAACAATCCCTATTCTTTTATTAAACATCTATGGATGTGTGATTGTGTATGATAAACGGTGGCCAAGTTCCTTGGAGCATTTGTCTCTAGGTCATTTTGTGTACAGTACACCTCAGTATGTGTGTGCAACTCTATTGGTCGTTTCGGCAGGGGGCTGGCCTGCCATCAACGAATGAAGCGCGTTCTGCAATTCACTAGTTGATGCCAGACCAGCCCCCTGCCGAAACGGCCAATAGAGTTGCACACACGTACCTTCACGGCAGCTGCTGCTGCTCCGATGTGTTGTTAACCCCGTATTAACCCCTGCTAGGCAACCGGGAAGGAAACGAAGATTAAACGAGCACGAAGAATGTCAGCGTATATTCGCCCGAAGAGAAGACAGGAACGGGCGAATATTCGCGGAATACGAAGGTTTTTTTCCCCCCGAAGACGAGCACGAAGACGAACACGAAGAAGAGCCCCCTGGTGCCCAAGTCTAGTTTTAAGTTGCTTATAGTGGAGTTCTGCTGCTTGTTAGGAAGTAACGCTAGATTATTATTATTTATTGTTTTATTTAGCGCCATTATATTCCACAGTGCTGTGTAAACAGGACATAAGATATATAACAATTTGACTTACAGAAACAACAGGTGAGGAAGGCCCTGCATAAACAAGCTTAGAATAGAGATGGGCAAGATCAAAATCAGCACAGCTTGCCTGAGTCATCTTTGCCCCTAAATAGCCTACACACCTACACATTCTTGTTAACACACACGTATACATAATTGTCATTTTAACAGTCATACATACTGCCTCCTTACCTCCCCCATCACTAGCTCACTCTCTCCCTCTTGTACCCACTTACCTCACTTGCGTATTTCTCTCTGGCCCTAGCAGCCTCGCTTTTAGCATGGGGCCACATTTGCCATTCAGCGCCGCACCAGATATGACATATTTTTTTTTAGCCTGAGTTAGGGTTTCGACACAATGCTTATTTATAAATATATCATCTAGTCATGTCAAGGCTAATGTAATATGTGACATCTTGTGATATTCCGCCGCAAATCCATCTGGGCAGGAGGTCCTGCCATTTAAGAGTGTTTTTATTGTTTGTTTAACCTCTTCCTCTGTAATTTTTGAATTCAATAATTCTCTTTGTTCATTAGTTAATTTGTCTAATTTTGCTTCTTGACATATGAAATTATGTAACCCATTTTTACAGCCTTGAATGCCTCATATTGAAGTATGTGTGGTTGGTCCTATGGTGCCCAGTATGCCTTCATTTACTGTATTAAAGCCCCCTGCTATTCCAAAAAGAAGAAGAAGAAAGTTCAGTTAAGATTTCACACAAATGCCTATAAAAATATTGTTTGGATAATTGGGAGCATATAAATTTAACACATGCATTTTCTGATTGTGAATGGTCATATTCAAGAAATCTAGCATTGGGATCCGTTATCACCGTATGTACTTCACGGGTAATGCTTTGTTAATTAAAATGGCTACTTTCTTGCCTTGGTCTTATACAAAGCCGAATAACACTCCAGTTCAGGCTAGAAGATGTTCCCATCTTCCAGTGTGTCAGTACTGGCTCCTCAAATCTTACCTCAAAAAGGTTAGTCTATTTTGGGGAGCATCTCTTGTTCCCAAATGTATTTTTCAACATAGAGTGGGCAACAAGCATAGCAGTCTGTGCACATTCTACATGAGATAATCACAGAACAAGGAAAGTCCACAAGATCAAACATCTAAAAAAAGCTGCCAAGCTATTACCGATTGGGTTATCCAGAAGAAAGATGTCCGCATCTGTAGGCAGGTGCTGACACAAGACCCAGTGAATACATAATCACAATCCCTAATTTTGCTTGAATGGTAGGCAAGAGAAAAGACATTCTTAGCTGGAGGAGATGGGGATGGCTTACAAATAAATATTAATAGCCCAGTGCAGGCATGTCCAAACTTTTTTTGAAGAGTGCCAGATTTGATGAAGTGAACATGTGCGAGGGCCGACCATTTTGCCTGACATTCTTTGAACCATTAAAATTAAATGCAAATTAACTATTTTATGCAAAGTTTATTGAAAACAGCATACTTTTCATTTTGTGACTTGGATGACAAATCTAAACAGGTGTTAAATCACTCTGCCTTTAATATAAAAAAAACAGATCTATATTTGGGCAACTTATCTGGGGGGCCTTATCAGTCCGGAACGCGGGCCGCAATTGGCCCTCGGGACGGACTTTGGACATGCCTGGCCCAGTGGAAACCAGAA
Source organism: Spea bombifrons (assembly GCF_027358695.1). NCBI lineage: Eukaryota > Metazoa > Chordata > Amphibia > Anura > Pelobatidae > Spea > Spea bombifrons. The sequence continues at coordinate 17,476,243 of NC_071097.1, read as the reverse complement.
AAGTGGCTCCATGCTAGACTGCTGGAAAGCATGATTTTCATTCATTTATGTCAACTCATTATATGAAATCATCAATGGGGCACTACTCTGATGATGGGTTCATTGTGAGCCTAAGCAGGACATTGGATTTGAAAACTTTTATATGGGTAGGGAAAGTTAGGATTTAGTATATCCACAGATATATAGATATCACACACAAAACGGTGCAAGCAATAGTGAATTTGGCATTCATCGAACTATACAGCTGAATGCATTTTACTCAAAAAAAATCTTTGAAGTGGTTCAGTGATCTCAAGAGAGACTTTAGAACAGTTTTAAAATGTATGATTGGTATTTACTGTTTTTTGTCAGGACTTTTTGGGACACTAGAATATGTCACTATCTCAAAAAAGGGGATGAAAGGGGACTGTCTATAAGTGACATTTTTAGGGAAAGTGCCAAATTAGTGAAACTGTGCATAGTTGATATTAGTCTTAGGCAAGGCTAACAGAGACCTCCTTGTTTCCTAGAGATCCCTGGAGAAGGGAAGAGGGGGAGGAGTAGGTGGGAAGAAGGGAGGAGAGGAGGGAAGATGATGGGAGAGGAGGCGAAGAAACTGAGGAGGTCGGGGGTGGAGAGGCAGAGACAAGGGACAGAAAAGTGTACAAGAAGGAGGGGGGAAGGTGGTGTGAGAGGGGAGAGCTTTTTCAAGGCTCCTCCTCCAGACAGACACGGACCTCTCTGAGATGATGCACCCCGGGCTGCAGGCTGGACCTAGTCAAACTCACCAAGTTGTCACTCATGTCCTCGCTAGTCTCACTGGGGTCACCAGCAGTTGAATCAGGAGATGGAAGCGGCGACAGCTGAGAAGATCGAGTAGGCTGAAGAAGTTAGGAATTTCTCTTTTGTTGCTTTTCTCGGAAGAGTTTTTACAGAATAGGAGAGAAGAGTTTTCCCGTCTGGCGATCTCTATGCCGGCTGCCTGCTGCTCACTCTCTTTACTAGCTGAGAAGGTGCTGGGTGTAGCGCACAGTCTGCCTCCCGTTCCTCAGACAGAATGCCGGCTGCCCTGCTGCCCACGATCTCCACGCGTCCAAGTGTCACCCAGCTAGGACTCTAGCCTCCCGTCCACGGCTGCAGCCACGAAGTCAAGCTGGAGAGGATCAAAAGGGGGGCGACTGGAGGCAAAGATCAGTGAGAAGCTGGACATCCCCCTTCCTTCACTCGGTGTAAGTGCGCGTTTTAGTTCTAATCGGAGAGGGGTCGAGGTTTCCAATGACTTTCCTTATATTACTTTATAATACTAAAAGTACTTTTCGGATAAAGTCCAGCCTTAGATTTTCTTCATAACGGTTTCATTTTCACCCTATCTTGTATATTTGTATGATCTCGAGATTTTCCGAAATAGTCAATTAGGAGGTTCTAGATTCAATTATGTTGATTAATAATACTAATACAATAATAATAATAATAACAACATTCTGGTCAACGCGAATGCATTGCTAGAATCCAGAACTAGAAGACACGTCATTTCATAAGTAAGATGAGGTCATTACCCCTTTCCCAACATGTGGATTGCAGTGTGTTTTAGATTGGACTATTGAGAATGGTATATGCCCTTACATATATTCTCTACAGTAGTTTCAGGGGCTGGCACTCCAGGGATACATAAATGATGTAAATAAAAATAAGAAAACACCAGGTCACCCATCCAGCCATATGTCGGTAGTAACATCAACCAGAATTCACAAATATATTGTTTTATTGGCGATAGCACAGCTTTTTTGAGTGAATGAGGACTTTCAAGTTGTTGGAAAACCAAAGCTTGGTTGGAGGTGGGTAGCAGGTGGTGGGCCACAGTTGGGGAGTACTAATCTGTCACATAAAAGGGTTAATAAGGGAGGGTAGCACAGTTTAGGGCGACATTGTAAAGCCATTGTCAGCGTTTGGGGCAGTATCATATATTAGCTGGCATAGAGGATAACCTGAAGACCTGCTATAAGTGCTCTTATTACGCCTTTAGACATCGTAGTAATGACTTGAAAAAAGAGTTTGGTGGAGCTGAGGGATCCTTCAGTTGACCATCGGAATAAATACTTCAGCAGTAATTGAGCCTTCCAATTACACAGTTGCCACATTACATTTTTTGTGATTTTATTGGGGTACATTGTGAACGTGTGATGATAGCTATAAAGTTTATAGGCTATTGGTTTGTGGTGAAAAAAGGATGAACTTAATTATTGATACCGAAATAATTTCATCAGTAAATTTTGTAGACATCACAGGATTTCTCTGCTTTTGTATTGAGGACAAGAGTGAACGAGTTCCAACATTTAAGTGTCAGTTGAATAGGATCAGAAGGCAGGAAGCTAAGATATGCTCTTCTGGAGCCTTAGAGCAGTCTGGGCATGAATGGAGCTCAGGAACCTGAAAATGTTTGTTAAGTATTAAACCCTCATGGTAACTACTTACATTCAGTTTAAAATATGCCAAAAGGGAAGGAAACTTCAAAGCCACAGGCATTGTGACCTGGGGGCGTTTTTCTTTGCTTTTGTGAACATATCCTTGCATGTGGAAGAGTCACAGTCCAGAAGCTGTGAACAAAAACTAAAACTGATGTTTTGTTACAAAAAGAGAATATTTTTCAAAATATTTGGAGAGAAAATGAATTGTAATTAATGTAAAATAAGACCAACATGATGATCCTCTATTTTCTCTAGTTATTATTAATTTCTATAGTGCAATCATATGCAGCAGCACTGTATAATGGTATGTCATTTTGGATGTTGTTCCATAAAAATGACAAATGATTGCTTTTTTGAAGAAGGCTGCGGTCTTGACATTTGGTGCATCTTTTAGTTATGTGGTCCAATTTTGGATGTGCCTGGGAGTTTAGATAGGAGTTTTGAAGGTCTGGAGTGTTTTGTTACTTTTTGAGTTTTTCAGTTATTACTAATTCTCTAGGATAGCTTTCCTAAATCGCAATCTTTCCTTACTGTGTTTGTCTGTGCTACTTCCATCTGAGGTCTGCTCCAGGTATCTACTACCGTTTCTGTAAAGAAGAAGCCTTGTTTTGTATACCTTGTTTCATGGCTTCATTAAATTCAGAACATTTTGTAAATCAAGTCAAATCCGATCCAAAGGATCAGTTCGAGTTTTTAACTGGCGTAATTTTCCAGTTGAATCCCACTAGCCGGTGTGTTTTAACTATTCAGTATATTTCGCAGCATTGTGGAAATGAATTGGCATAAACAAAAGGGACACACAGCCATCGCAACCTAAAATAATGCTGTGGCATTGCAATATATGTATTCTAACACAGTACAAAGGGATTCCTCATTGACATATTATATAATATGGTTTCCCAAACAAAATGATCCTCTTAACACCCTTTTACATTTAGTTTAGCCAATGTACATTATTTTTGTAATGTAACCTTTATGCAGTGGAGCCTCATAATTAGCTTGTGGTGCATCATAATACAAATGTAAAGACCCAAGTGGTGTACTTCTCCAAATTGGTTAGCACAGATGCGAAACATTGTATTTAGTACAGGTAAATACTTAACATGACTACAACAAGCAATGAGCTGCTCTCGGTGTAAAAAGGTTTTTATGAGTAAACCCAGGGCTGGCGCCACCTATAGGCAAAGTAGGAGCCTACTTGGAGGGGGCACCGGCAGCCACGCAGCCTGCAGCCGCGAACCGCCGGCCGCGGTTATTCATTAGAAGCGCTCGTGGTCACTATGGGGAGGGGCTTGTGGGGGTGGAGCCAGGAGGCGGCAAACTTATGTTTTGCCTAGGGTGGCAAAAATCCTTGCACCAGCCCTGAGTAAACCTGGTTGGCCAGAGATTACACTTTATGTCGACGCAAGAACACTGCAAATGCAATTTACTGAAAGACTGGCTCCAGAAATTGAAACCATAGAATATGTGACATGAGACTAACATGCTACGATGTCAAACAGGTTTAGGCGTTTCCTCGTTATAACATTATTCTCCCAGTAAAATCATGTAGAAGTTCACTGACATATTTTTCTGCATATTTTTCTCCCTTGAATGTAATATTTACCTACAAAATGTGTGAAAGGGTTAAACAGATTGCATTTGTGTGATAATATCGTCACATACTGACAACACTTTTAAAATAACAGACTTTCCCCAAGAAATGTTACACATAGGTGTGATCTGACAATGAAATGTGAGCTAATATTAATTAACACTTTTACACTAGGCCACCAATGTGATACAATTTAATGAGCTGACACCAATAGCAAGCATGTCTTGCATACATTTTAATCTTAATTCATTTTAATTCTAGACTGAGGAATTGTATGACTGATTGCCATAGCAGGCTGATTAAGTACCGTAGTGTCTTCATGATCTAGACTATCCTTTGATACTTTATCCGCATTGACTAAGAGTTGCAATTCGTGAACATAGGTTTAAGGTAGCAAGATCTAATTGACAGGTGGCGTATTTTAGATGGTAATCCACATTAACACAGTTACCTAGGGAACAGAGGGCACTAATTGGACATATGACTACAGATTGTAATAAAAATCAATATAATAAAAAAAATGACTACAGATTGTAAGATAAAATCAATATTTAGGCCTGTAAGCGGGGGGGGGGGTGCTAAAATGAATTATGTCTATAATCAGCTTTAATGAAATTCCCATGACAGCCCAGCTAAAGAAGAAAGCATATTAACCCCTTAAGGACAATGGGCGGTCCCTAAACCCATAGAAAACAATGAATTTTGAGCCCGTACAGGCTTTGTCATTAAGGGGTTAAAATACTTTATGTGTACTTTAATATGGTTATAAAAAAACTGACATAGTAGTTACCAGAGCTAGAAGCTGCAGAACTGCTGCTCCTCTCCTCCATGGTCTAGTGATTCTTGCGACTGATTGGCTGCTTGAATAAGCCAAGAAATGGCAGGAAAGCTCTCGAATTAAAATCAATGGAAGTTTTTTCCGTGCATGTGCACAAGGGTATGAACAGACCCCCATCCCGCAGCAGTTTCAGAGTCAGCATCGGAGCTAACTGGCGGTGAGTGTTTCATGTGCAAGGAGATGTGTTCCACTAAACACACCTTGGAAAATAGTTTGGGTGGGCAAAGGGGCAAATGCATATGGGCGGTTCTGTAGAATCCCCTGGTGCATTTATGAGGGGGACACTATGAAAACTTAAAGGGGCTTTTCTGCTATCAGTGTACAGTGTATGTTGGCTAAAGTGAATGACATAGGTGGAAATGTCAAGTAAAAATTAAAACGATGGGGTCTGATAGGATTTCTTTAGAATCCTTTATTTGTAAAACTATACAGCATGGCGCATCCAGATGAAACCCAAACGGCACATGTTGCTCTCTAGCTGATCAACATGTGGAATGATAAAGTTGCTAATTTCAGCAAAAAAAAAAAGATCAAAGATATGGTATATTTAATAGCTCCTATTAAATGTTAATAGCATTGATCAATTGCTGCATTGGTTCCAAGAAAATGTAAGCTTTTAGTGGCATAAACTAATAGCTGCTGATAAATACAAAAAAAACTCAAATGACTTTTTCAGCTGACTAATACAAAGAGAATGATATAACTAACTCATCTAAATACAATCTAGTGCCTTGAGGGTTTGCAGACAAGTCAGTGATGTTCACCTATTTTTACAATTAGAATTACTCATAGCAACAGCATATTGCATAGCACTGTGCTTTGAAAGCTGTGTAAATAACAAGCTATTGAGTGTGTATTTACTAACAGTGATTAGTTACATGTGACTTGCTCCTCCACAATCCTCTCAAGCCATAAAATGCACTTTATAGCAAATGATAGCTGAGGGTTCCGAAATATGCATTTGCCCTTCCTCAGCTATTTTGTATGCAAGAGATGTGTTCAGCCTTTTAAGAAGACTATTTAGTTTTTGTTCCATTTACTATTGGTTTGGCATATATCAGATACCTAGTTTATGCAATTCCATGTATGTATGTTGTGAGACTGTGAACCCCAGGGAGTTGAGTGGCATGGCATCTGAGTACAGCTGCTATGCAGATCATACATATGGGTCCCTGGGGTGGAGCAATTGGACAGCAGGGTAGGCCAATGCTCCGTTCCCCCATTCTGTGGAAAATCCATGCCGACTTTTCCAAGTGGCTAGAAGTCTGCAGGAACCGGTCCGGGATTCCTATTGGGCCAGCGTCAGGCCCAGGTGCTGGGCATTAAAAACCCCTGGAGCCTGATACTCAGAGAGACTGTTGGGGGAAGAGGAAGTTCCCTGCGCTCCCAGGGAAAGGAGAAGCCCTGAAGAAGAAGACCATCCCTGAGCCAAGTGAGGCAATACCTGCCTGGACCTTTTGTGTGCTGTCTGGGAGAGGTTTTCCAGAGCCTGGCGTAGCTGGGTCTGGCTGGGAGGTCGAGTTAGTGGGTAACTAGGCTGGTCAGTCTGGGTAACTAGGCTGGTCAGTTAGCGAGGGCTCCAGTTGGGAGCTAGGTTTTCTTTTTATGATTTGGTTTTTGGGGCGTTGCATTTAAACAGTTAAAATAAAGCGCTGTTTTGTTACAAGCTGGTGTTACTGACTCTGATTGCCCTAGAGGACTGTGCTTAGGACCCCTAAATATGACATTTATGTCCCTCATGCTACAGGGTTTGTCACAATGTATATATATATATATATATATACACACACATGTTTTCCTAGGTAAAGTGGACTGTAACATTGTCACCAAATTATAATTATAGCAATTTGCAAAACCATTGCACTTTAAAGGTTAAAGAAGGAAACATTTTAATTGTAGGGAAAAAAAGTTTCACTGTTTAATGTAAAAGTCTGTGACAGAATCTGTTGCTGTTAGAAAATGTGTGAATCTAGATATTAGCACCAAAAAGGTGATATTTCCTCTTCTTAAAAGTTGTAAAATGCAAATTGCTACCGTCAAATTTTACTTTTCTTTTTAATCAGAATCATTCTAGCCCTAAAGGTCATTTATTCAGAAAGGGTCAAATTGCGTGTTTTATTCCTGCATGCCGGTACATAGCATTAGGGCACTGCTTGTGCTTAAAGGCTCTGTGCGTAGAGTAACAAGAAGCAGTTTATGGATATCATGTTACCTTTTCATGTCAAAAAGAATGGACTTTTTATGCCTGAAGTTCCCAGATGGAATCAGTATTAGTTATTTTATGACATCACACTTAAAATCCCAGATGTAAAAGGCCGTCTTTCTTAGATAATATAAATTCATTCAATACAAGAAATATTTTATTATATTCTAACAATTTTTTTACTTATTCTTTGCTAACAAACTTTACAGTTCCATGTGTTGAATACACATATATAGTGCTGTTAATTAAGCGATATGTTTGTATTAAAACAAACATATTTCATACCTTTGCAGTGCTTGTGTTTAGCTGTGATTTTCTCATTTGCTGTAGCCACACAAGTTATATATTGGGTTTTTTTAGAGCAAGAAGGCTTTCTTCAGATACCTTTTTGAAAAGATCATCCTATGAAAAAATTTAAAAAATCACTTTTCGTTACTTTTATTTGAAAAATACTTTACTCATTTACAGTATATAAGCTAATGAACAAAACCTGCTAAGTAGATTCTACTATTTGTCCTGAGTTTAGAAATCAATAAGAGACGCATTTCATGCATGTGCATGGGGTTTGGACAGACCACCATGTTTATGTTTTCCAAGCCAGTGCTGGAGCTAACTAGTAGTAAGTATATCACACGGACCAAACACATCTCCTGCACGTCACGTGGGGCTGGGACACATGCCTTTCAGCCTTCCATTGGTTTAGAATTCATAACTGGTACCGGTAGAGTTAAAGGAGAACAGAGGAAAGTATCATTACCCTTCTACAAAACATTGGAGGTTGGGAGGGGAGTACAGGTACAAAGTTACAATCCAGTTAATCTTCCTTCTATTCTTTTGCACAAGAGCTACTATGTAGAGATACAATAGTACATCATGATCGTTTTTCATATTTCTTTCCTGCTGTGATGTCATAGCAAGATTGGGTTTCAACATGACAGGCGTTTGCAGAAGTCCCAACACTCACCATGTACACAGCTGGCTGGCTGTAAGAGTGTGTAGCAAACTGGCAGAAAACACCCACATAACCACACGACCTTTGACATCATGTCTGATGTCATCCACCCTTGTTCATTTGAACAGTAATTCTGAAAACTGAGATCTACATAATGTTGAAACTAATAAAGATGCTTATTATTATATCCTGCCCTTTTCACCCTAGTGTGCCAAATATATTTACAACCATGCCTCCAGAAGAGCAAACAGTTGATGAAGACCCCACTTACAAAGCATGATGCTGCCACAACCCTCCCAAATCATTTGGTTTGTTTCATGTATTTACAAAGTTCCCTAGACACATCTTTAGATGCAGACATAAATAAGGGGCAACTTGACTTAGAGCCAGAACATGGTAGATCCATGGATCTTATAAAAAATACTAGGCAGTAGGGGAGGCCTGGCAAGAATGTACTGCTGAGCAGGCACTTGATTCCCCCTTAATTAACACTGTTTGAAGACATCTTAGAAGCTTTATGAATCCATAGGTAACCTATAGCATATTAATAACACTGTGCAACCCAGTGGCTTTCTTGTAGAATAGCTTGTAGAAGATCTATAATATCAGATGTTTTTAATGCATTGTTCAGGTCTGTGACCTAATTGCAATCAAGTAGAAAAAAGACTTTATGATACACAGTTTTAAAGGAGTTACATTCATCTAGTGTCTAAAAGGATATTATGTGACATTATCATGTACCTAAACAGACATTTTCTGGTTCATCTTGAAGTGCAAAAAGAAGAGGACGAGTAGAGGTGTCACAATCCAGAAATATAGTACCATTTGGCTCAATCAAAGGAAACAACTTCTCGTAAAGACATTTTACATCTCTTAAAATTAAAATATATTTATTGTATAATAGAGAAGCCAGATATTTTTCATTTGTGAGCTGGATTTTTTTTTCAATAAAATGATGCCTGCCTATGGTAAAATGTGTTTTTCTTTTTTCATTTTGTTTAAAGCTAAATCAAGCAGTGCTAAATAATGTTGTCGGCTATATGAAAGATTCAAAGGAAATTACTTAATCTTTGCAAATAAACCATTGTTTCTATAAAATATTTTCTTTGGAGTCTGTCTTATCTGTACTGTCTACAAACCGGCAGACGCTTTGTTCTTCTAAGCTGTGCCATGTTTTACTACAGCATTTAATAAAACTACCCCTCTTTTGTAGTAGTATCAGGAATAAGTAAATAATTCTAAATTGCATCCAAACATGCCAGCTTAATTTAATCATTATTCAGAATATTGCACCAGTCTATATATCTTAAATCTTTCACAAGATTGACTTATTTTAAAACAGTACACAGACCATTCCTTAATCAAAAAAAATCATTTTGTAATTATGTAATTTGCAATAAATGGATGCTTATTAAGCCCTAATATATGCAATAAACAAAATCTGCATTATGGCTTTAGCTTTTTATTTGTACCCATTAGCATGCCTTTAAAGGTTACCCTTAAAAATAATAATTGAGCATATAATATGTATGTATTACTGCTCTTGTTGCTGTTTTAACACACTTCAATTAACATTTTAACAACTTACATCATGTCGTTTTTCAACCCACATCTTCTCCCTGGTTTTGCAACGCTGATAAAACAATAGAGCATCTATTAAGCAAAATAAGAAGCCAGCCAAGATTAGCATGTTGGAAAACATACAAAAATGTATAAAGACAAATCAGATGCTACGTAGCATGGACTGAATGCTATTAAAATAAGTTGAAAAGGTTTTAACCATTTTGGTAAGAAATACACAGTTTCCAGGCTATGTTGCCTATTGTAATATTTTTGTTAAGTGACAGCTTCCCTTTCTCAGGGAGACCTCCCAGGTCTGTATACCAAGAGCCTCAACCAAACCGGTCTGTCATTTCACACAGAAGTGTCAGCAATAAGGGTGTTGAAAGTGCATTAAATCAGCTTTCAGCTCTTTATATCTGCCACCTTCAGTAAAGTAGGCCCAGCCGCCAGCTGCTTAAGCATTGGCTAAAGATTCCGTAATGACAGGATCTGGATTTGACATTTTGTGCGTTTTGTGACAGATGGCACTTTTTAGCCTTTTGTTTTATGCGATGAAACACTGGCTGTATGTGGATTGGCGTTTGGTTAATTGCTTAGTCAATAAATGAAGTCCACGCAGCCTGGTGCATTCTTAGCAATGCCTAATGAGTCATGCAGAATTGTGAAATTAATGAATAAAATAGATGTAAAGGCCTTGATTAAAAACAACACACAGTAGCCTTATTACCATCATGATGTGATTAGTTATGATTGGTGTATTTGTTGTGAAATAAGCGGTTTGGAAGTTGCTTGTGTATACATATTGAAGGACTGGGACTTGCAGTAGAAGTAAGTATTAGAATGGATAACTTATTGAGGTACAAATGCATCTCAGCCAGTGGCTCATACCATTGTAAGACACATTCAGATGTTTACTCACCTGTAAAACATTGCTCCATTGTAAACAGCCTGTGTGGGTATGCTAGATTGCCTATGAGAGATGACCCTCTTTTCTGAAGGAAATCTCAGGATAGGCAATGAATGAGTGTATTCTTTCTCTTGAACCCAAGAAAGTAGGCAAGATGGAATGTTGGTTACTACAATTGTTTAGGAAGCAGCTGTATGTTTTCACAGGCCTGGTCAGTTTGGGACGAATGTTAATTTGTCTCCAAAAAGCTGTGGGATCAGTTTATTCAATTTCAAGCTGAGAACGATGTGTAAACTAGAGTAAGACAAAAAGGACAACCTGATCTGTCCACACACAGAAGGTAATGTCCCACAGCGTACATCCATTGTGCAGGAGAAATAACAAAATTGTAAATATCCAATGATATGGACTCATTATAAACACAATGATTCTGGGTGGTCTGTATGCACTGCAGCATCTGAACAGTTCTTATTGAGACACAGGAAACCATTTCTATATACATACATACATACATACATATATACATACATACATACATATATACATACATACATACATACATATATACATACAGACACTTTTCTGGCTTGGCTCTGCCTCTTTAACTCTTATGGCATGGTTAACTTGTCTTACCGTTCCATTGGTATTATTTGTTCTGAGCAAAGCAGAAAGGTGACGAAGCATTTAGAGCATGCTGACACTATTGTCATCGCTGATAAAAAATACTTGGTAATACTGCCACTTTAATTTAAGTAGTGCCGAATCTGTTGGCACTTTATAATAAAAAGGTAATGATAATATTTTTTTTTTTTTTATTCTCTACATGTAGAGCTCGGTGGATAACATAATATATTTTTACATGAATATGTAATCCAATATTATAAAATATTATAAAATGACTCTGGTTATTGTAAATTGAGAAATACAAGTGTTGTAAATGAGTATAAATTATTTTAAAAGGGACTGTTTCATTAGAAATTACTTTAATATTAGGAGGCAATATTAGCACATATGAGTAGTCTGACTTTCTTTTGCAGTCATAAGACGCAAGAGTAAGCTGCTTATTCTCAGATGTCAGAGAAAGATGTAAATAACACTGCCTCCCTTTGTTGCAGTCTATGTTATTTCCCCAGCTAGACAAGGGAAACAAATGCACTAAACTTATAAACAGGGGAATGGTCAAGACAGCTGGATGCAAATCCCAGCACAGTATAAACAAGCCAAACATCACTGAACCTCCCATGAATTGAGGAGAGCAAACACATAAGACCCTCCTGATTACCCTCATTGTCCACCATTGTGTGGATCCTCGGTAACTGAAGGATGGGGTGTTCATGGAATCTCTTATCTTCGCACGCTTGACCTTTTCCCCTGCTCCTATCTAAAACATTTTCCAGACTGTTCTGACTACCAGCCAAGAAGTTTACATTTTCCTTTAGTAATGTTTTTAACAGATGCTATATTTAAAGTGCACGGCTTGATTGCTGTAAAACGCCTTAGTTCAATAGAATTGTAAAATAAAAAGAATCATGTTATTATTAAAAAAAACAAAACAGGTAGGGTCCTGGTATATCAGTGATTATTCTGCAATGGAATGGTTCGATTACAAGGAAAAGTCTATTGGTTGATATGGTTATTTGAGGTTGTCCTCTCTTGAACCTTGTCAAAGCAATAAGAACTCTGGATATGTTGATTGGAAGAGTGTTCAGGGACTGAAGAGTACATGCCAGAAACAGGCGGATTTCCAAATTCCATAGTTCTGGATGACTAGACCCTCCCAACACAGTTACAGTCTCAACGACAATCTGTGGTGAGCTCCTCTCTATTAAATGCAGCAACCCAGCCCTGGAGCTATGAAAGACATAACGGAGGAATATTTGACTAACCAGTATGTGGTTATCTATGCAAGCACTAAGCCAGCAGTTTAATGTGAAACACAATGCAAGTTATTTATGTTCATATATGATTTACTGAGCTAGACCACCAAATAACTGTTTTGTTTTCTAAAAGAATTCTAAGAAGTGACGTTACCCTGTGTCTTCTTATATTTTTGTAAAAGAACATTCCAAGCCATTGCTTGACTGGAACTGTTAGTACAAGTATTGCATTGTACCACATATATCAGTTTGATGTTAGCCATCATAGACTAAAGGGTGTTTTAGGGGATTCTCTGAGGGGCAGTGGGCATGGCTAAATGTTACTCCCAAACTGAAGAAAGATCTGATGACCCAGGGGAGTAGAGCTTGACCCAGAGACTTCATGTTGAACCCACATAATTCCCATGTATGATTAATGAAAAACTAACCCCAGCAAGCTTTAACTTTGAGAAGACCTGGTTGGCTACTTACATGTGTTTTTCATGATGAAGACCACAGCTTCTAAAGTAGCTTTTAATATAAACCATCAATTTAATAAATTATGTTTTTCCAACTCAAAAGGAAATCTTGTTTCGACATTAAAGCCTTTGTAACGTTACAATTGGTGATTTTTTTTATAATATAGAATTGGGATTATTTTTTTTCTGCTTGACCACTCTCTAATCACTAGATACAGAAGCACGTCCTCTCTGTTGGAAACCACAGCTTGGTCCCATTTGGGGCTTCTGGAAAGCCTTTCTTAAAAGGCAAACCAGTGGGGTGGGATGTGTCTATATGGAGATGATGCTTGCTGAATGCAGAGTTTCTGTTGTGTACTATACATCTCAGGGCCTTGTGGGGCACACGTATTAAAATAATTTAAAAAATGTGTACTTTAAGAAACAAAATATTTCTTTTTAAAGTTGTTTAAAATTACAGTGGTATTACTGTAGATACTGCATGTATAAGTAGGATGACACTTTTCACATTTAAAGCTGTCTTTCACATTTCACTGCCGAATGACCCACACCAGCCCAACATGCATTGTGCCAACTCCACTACTTCCTTGAGTGTGTTTTTTTTTTATACAAACTTCTGTGCTTTCTTTTGTCTGACATTGTTTTGCGGTGAACATATTATATTTCCTTTTCTTTCAAATCCTGTAAATGTATTGGTTTTAGTCCAATTTCCTGCTGTTCTTGGGATGTTTATGAAAACGCCTGCTCACAGAGGAGTCAGGAAATCTTAAACAGAATCTTATCTGTGACCTCTTTCTTTGTTTTCTACTTTGCCATCACACTTCCCTGTGATCTAGCATTTCTTTTAACTGTAATCCTTAGGGCTCCGTTGGAAGATCATGCCCCTAAATAATTGCTTAGATGATTATATTGTAGTACCATTTCAACGGACATCAGGAGGTTTCACAAATTCATAATTACTTATGTTGGAGTAGGTCCTAAGCACCTAAGATCTTTTCTCATAAGATTTTTTTCCAGGGGTCTAGTTAACTAGAAATTCTGGTGTTTTCAGCTCTGAAGATCTGTTCGCTATAGAACCTTAATGGGAGTAGTCAAATCTGGATATATAGCATTTTGTTGAGTAATACTTCCTCAAACATCTGTTATATTTGCTAGAAATGATTATTTTTAGGTGTATTTATATATTTGCCTCCGTTGATCTAGAACCACTATAAATGCAATCTACTTGGCATAACATTGTCCACATATTGTTCTATGACCACGTAAGAATTATTCATCTGGTTCAGAAAAAACACGATTTGTCAGTGAAAACACATGTAAAGTACTGTTTCACTTATGACATAGAAACTCAGTACTTTTGTATTCCTAAGGTGTTCATTTACATTGGAATCAGTTGTGCCATAGAATGCTTTCTATTTTTTAGTGTTAAATCATATTTATACATATTTATTCATATTTGTTTATATATATATTTTAATATATTTGTTTTATATATATATATATATAAAAGAAATATTTCCAAGCAGTGTATGTTCTTTTCAGTATGAGATTTGTTTATATAGTTGTATGTTTTCCATCACAACGTTCTGATGTTTAAAACATTCACCTTTATACAGTACGTCTGACTCATTAGGACTCTCGCTCTGAGTCTGCAGAAAATGAAGAGGTTTTCTTGATTTGGGCAATTCCTTAACTCACTTCCAACTATGAGAAAAAAACAGGCTTGCCATCTTGCCTTATATACAGTAACAAACTATGTAATTCCTGAAATAACTTAATGCAAAGTCACCACAGGGAACAGGTCCAGGAAAATGTGATCGCTAGCTATATGGAAGGTCGTTGGCACGCGTGCTGCGTCTTTACGATTTTGTATAATATTTTCAGTAGCAACATTTTCTACTTTTACTTTACTGTATTTTACTGTATTTAAATTATATATATATATATAAATATAAACATGTATTCCAGTTTTTTCATCCATAAAAGGGACCACAGCCAGAGCATGTCATCCAAATTATACTCAATTTCCTGTAATCAGCCTGAGTAGGAAATGATAAGTTGGTTTCTAGGCTTTACATGAAATATATCCTTTGTGCACATGACTAAATATAGGAACCAAAGCAATTTTATGTCTCTGGTAGCCAACTTTTTTTCAATCCCAACATGCAGGTTACAGAACGAAAACATGAGAGCCAAACTTTGAACCCACTATGGACCACTAGTTCTCCATGTTCAGAGGCTCACCTCCTCTGAAAGCTCAGGAGGTTTAGGACAGCCTATTTTCTCCTACCTTCAGACAAAATGATCTTCTGCCCCACCCCACCCACCAACACCCACATGTGTTCAAGGGGAGTTAGTGGCCAGAAACACCTGTCTCTTGCAGCTGCCTTCGGTGCTAAAATCCAAAGGTTGTCTCTGCTAGATACTTCTTAAAGTTGTATAATTACCTCTATAAAACTATCACCACAAATGTCTTGCCAAGCCAAGCAATGCTTTTTCCAAGGGCAAGTGAGGTCACTAGTATTTGTGACCAATAAATCCAACCATGCACATGAATAAATACATGTCAACTTATTAATGGCAGACATTGTTGATCAACCCATGGCTTTTGCATGTGTAATTTATTTATTTTTTTTGTTTAAATTCATCATATGCTGTGAACTGAAATCCATGCAATTTGATAGGGCATTGATGTGTAAAAATGTAATGTTATTAACATGGGGTTTTAGGGACCAAACAACTGTAATCTAAATAAAATCTCATGAAATATATTTTAATACAGTACAGAAAGTGAAGAAACTTTTTGTAAGAATTATAGAATAAGTGGTAATTGCAGCAGAGAAAAGGCAATAAAAATATGAAAATGCCGCTGGTACTTACCTCATTCGCTCGATTATAAGATGACCTGATTAAGAGACGGCCCCCCAAAAATTTGAATATTAATTTAGAAAAAAGAAAAAGCCTGAATAAGACTACACTATAGGAAAAAAGTTATTAGTAAATATTAATTCACATGTAAACTATTTTTCATATTTAATAAAAACTATGATTGAGAACCATTTATTTTTCTTTTACTTCCTTTTATTTACCAACCTGCCCCCTAGTTATGCACACCTGCCTCCCGGCTTACTACTCTGCCCCCCAGATATGCCTTATACCCCCCTATATGCCACTCTGCCTCCCTGATGTGCCATTCTGCCCGCCAGATATGCCTTATTCCCTCTTATCTGCCACTCTGTCTCCCTGATATGCCTTATACCCCCTGTATGCCCCCCCCGACATATCAATGCATCCCTAGACTTGTTCCCTGTGCTCGAGACTCCCAGGTGTCAAGTGGGGGCAGCCGGTGGACGTCTGTGCGCTATGTCTGAACACTGGAAGGTCACGCCGGTGCTGCATCATATAAGCCCCGGTGGAAGTGTCGCGTAGCGGCGGAGGTTGCCTCAACACATCGTGCAGATGTTCACCGGCTGCCAGAGAGGAGGATCCAGGTCCACTTCAGCGCTGCGGGGGATCTGGATCTTAGTCTTATAGTCAGACCTCTATAAGATGACCTCGAATATAAGATGAGGGGTATTTTTCTGAAAAGAAAACTTGTCTTATAATCAAGCAAATACAGTAACCAGCAGATCACTTTATAGGCAATTCTCTATTTCATAGGTTTGAAACATTGTTCCCGTAAAACCAAAAATGCAGAACTGGAACGTTGATTTGGCAAACAGCAGACTAGGTTGTTTAGATAAGGTTGTTTAGATACGAGATAGAATAATAAAAGAGTAATTACAGAAGACTTAAAAAAACAATCTGTGTTAATTTACATAGCTTTGCTTTATTGTTTTATTGCTCTATAACACAGGCCAATTCACAGAGATGATGGGTTTTTCCATTGTAAAGCAACAATTTGTGTGCCCCTCACTGTAATTTAATAATTAATAGTTTGCAGAATTTGCTAATGCAGAGGTCCAAATTTGGAAAATGGGCTTTAGAGAGATTGTTAGGATGTTTGTGGGCACTCACTGACATACAGCTTTGTGTACTCCTTTTTGTGCCTACTTTTACATTTTAAGCTAGCTTTTGAGAGCAAAAAAACAGTTATTATATACTTCAGAAAGTCTTTCTGAAGTATATCTCTTGTAACCACAGAAGGATCTCAGTAGGAACACACCAGCATTCATTACAAAGTGCAAAGCTAAGGTTTGGCACTACTATGAGTAAAACCAGAGCTTGTATGATTAATATAGTGCAAAGCAGTTAAGACAAGTAACCATGTATAAAGCTCAAGTCGGTGTAGCTAAATACAGAATAAACACATACATGGGTTGGTATTAATTATTGCCTTGCCAGTAACTCACAACAATAGATTATGTGATATGTACCCACTCCCTACCCAACAATTCTAACTGTGCTCACTTCTTTATAACAGAGCCTCTATAGTGCTTATTGAAACATTACTCCAGCAGGCATCCAGTGAGCTGTGAATTTATTTAATTGAAACTTACGAAAGATTAGGCCATTCGAGGTTTGTTAACTGTACATCTGATAAGATTTATTCCTGTAACACCATTCCTTACCTTGGAAAAACTATTAAATAGTATTTTAAGGGGGAGAAATAACTATACCTTCTATATAATGTTTATTTTGTATAAGTAATTGTCCTCAATGTATGGCTTAAGATTTATTATATAGAGACAGATATTCTGTGTTATATGTTTATTAATTAAGTTACATTTTTAGACTTCATTATACAGTGTATATATATATATATATATATATATAATGTTCAAAAAACAAACAATATAGCTACCATGGTTAAAATTGCAGGGTGAACAGTGGTGTGAATTCTCTGTCATTGCTCTTAATGGGGTGTTAATGTCAACTTCCATTCGTGACTAGTTAAATATTTGCACTGTTAAACAGCTTGACAAACACAGGGCCAGACTGACTCACTTTAATTAACTTGCTTCAATGACAGAAGGCTGATGTTGCAGCAGTTTTGTCTTTTCTTTACTGCACTGTTTAAATGAAAGGACAGTACACACTATTGGGATTGGATTCAATGACCCTTTTACCATCTAGATTGTTGTAACTTTCTCCGAGTATAAAGATTGCACTCTACTAACATACTCGCAAGTAAGCGATTCACAAATCCTAAAACGAATGGTAGCTGCTCAAATGAACATACCCATTTAGCGAGCTTGTTTTATAAACACAAACCAGTGTACCTGCAATCCTTCAACAAAACCATCACAAGCCTTGTAACAATAAACACCAAAAAAATGTTACCTGCTCACTATCCCAAATCCCTATGCTTATGTAACTAAATTGTTAAACCATTGTTCTAGGTCACTCAATATATAATTACTCCGCCACACACGGTCACAACAATTCTATCTATCTATAGTCAAGAATTGCAAGAAATAATAACTCATGATGAATTTGCATATATGGAGATATAAACAAATAATACAGGAGGGAATGGGGTTTCATGGTGTCTGCAACAGTTGATTGTGTGGGAAAGCATGAGAAAAGCATTATCTAATCCTAGATAAGGAACCATTTGCAGGACATCTGCATCAACAAAGGAAAGGCTGTTACCCTTTTATTACTTACAAAACCAAGCCCTGTATAATTCCCCGTGGCCTGTTAGCTATATGTCTGTGATATTACTAAACAAACAGTTTATTTCAGAAAACTGCAGGTATTGCAGTTTAAGTATATCACTAATTTATTTTGAAAGCAGCTGTAGTTCATGTCCAGAGTAATACACAATCAACTTGAGGGAAAAAGGGATAAATATGTGGAATGTTTGTACAATTAATGTACCTACCAACATTTTCAGGGGTAATGGCTGAGATGTTGTTGGTGTCCAGTATTCTCAAAATTAACACTTATTATTTATTGATTTATATAGTGCCATATTATTCCACAATACTAATCCATTGATTTAGTTGTTACAGTGCTGGTTGCCACATCGGTCTCCTTTTTCAAATCTTTGACTGATGGTGAGAAGAGTGAATTAGGAAATAGTTAAAATAATGCTCCCCTGGTCATTCTAAAGACACGGATCTTGGTTTCCAGTAGGTTAAAAGAACAGTTTACTGTCCCCAACAACCCATGTAAAGGGGAATGCATGTTAAAGTATATTAAACGTTATGAGTAATATAATATGCGTTCTTCCAAAACAAAAACATAAAACGCTTATAGAAGGAAAAAAACTGCAGCCATGTTGCTGTAACTGCCCCCCAAGGCAAAAGATCAGTGCACATCAAGCAAATACTATCCAGCCTCTTTAAATATTGGGGATTCAGTCACACTTTATGGCCATATATTGCTTAAGCCATCACTATGTTAAAGTCCCCTAGTTTTGAGGAGTGCCATCTAATATTACATAGCTATTTTGCTTACCAAGGAGCTGAATCAGTGGGGCTGCGCTGCCCTATAACCCACTCTCTTGTAATTTAAAGCCCTCTCTGGATTGCATTAAAGTGCACATGATGGCTGGGATTACCGTATTTGCTCGATTATAAGACGACCCTGATTATAAGACGACCCCCCAAATCTTAATATTAATTTAGGAAAAAAAGAAAAAGTCTGAATATAAGACGGCCCTATAGGAAAAAAGTTTTACCAGTAAATGTTAATTCATTTAACCACTTTTTTTAATAAAAGGTATGCTTGAGAAAAATATTTTGGTTTTATTTCCTTCTATTTTCCAACATGCCCCCCAGTTATGCACATCTGCCCCAGAAGTGCCCAGGTCCCCTGCATCCTCCTGTGTTATGCCCCCCCCCTCCAGCTTACCGGTGCTTCTGAGTCCCCAGTGCTTAGTCCGGGCAGCGTGTAGAGCTCTACGCGATTGTATCGTGTGGAGCTCTACGCGATTATATCGCGTAGAGCTCTACACGCAGCCCGGACTAAGCACCGGGGACTCAGAAGCACCGGTAAGTTGAGGGGGGGGGTTAACACAGGAGGATCCAGGTCCTCTGCATCGCTGCGGGGGATCTGGATCTTAGTCTCATAATCAGACTTATTTGAGGTCTGATTATAAGACGACCCTGATTATAAGACGAGGGGTATTTTTCAGAGCATCTGCTCTGGAAAAAACCTCGTCTTATAATCGAGCAAATACGGTATTTCCAAAACAAAAAGGTATTCTTATTAATTCTAAAAGCCGTGAAGTCTTTGAGTAGTAAACTATTCTCTGTCCGTACCTATTCCCAATTTGTAGTGCTGTCAAATAATTGGGTAGAAGTGTAATTAAAGGATACTCTGCCTTTTTATTCTTATTCACTATCATAGGGAGTCCTACCTAATGTAGTTACTCTGTAAAACTGTTTAAAATAATGGAGAATGAGCCAAGTAGCAAAGTTTCAACAGGAAATAAAAAAAACAACTTTTCTGAGAAAAGGAACTAGGCTTGTGGTAACTGCAGTGCTGTGTTTGTGGCAGCCGGGGTAGACACTTCATGCTCAACTAACTTGGATCTTCCATGTGCTTGTTATTCCAGATACCGTGTTCCATGAAAGATCCCACAAAGGCAAACATTACAGCCCCATTAACAGGTACATCTTATCTCGTATTGTATACGTTTTGTAGGCTTTCTTAACATATTCCTAAATCGAACGGTAAAATTAAATAAAGAACTTAGAGTTATAACTGTCATCAACTGTATACAACTAGCTGTGCTACTATGGCTAGTAGCTTTATCACACTTTATGTGCATTCTACATGAAGACACCTTATACTTGTGTGAAGGCCTATGAAAGTTATATTGCCTATTCATGCCCACAATAAGAAAGTAAAAAAATAATCTGTAAAGCTGTGTAACAAATATAGATATTAATTTTAAAACATATTCTTTGTTAATTTCATTTGTGTTCTGACCTATTAAACTATTTTGATTTATAATAACGCTAAATGCATAAAATGAGATTTAATAAAGTACAAGAGGGACGTTTATTTCAAAGTAGGAAAAATGTAAGAAGAAGAGGCCATAATCTAAACCCAGCACCATAATAATACTGATTAAAGTTTTATTAGAGTCTTTACAGCAGGAAAAATGAACCAACTTATCTTCAATTTTATATTGCTAATAAAAGGGTTTTACTTTTTTAAACAAGATTAGCATGTTTTTGCAAGGGATGTGAAATGTGATTATTAATCAAACAATACACAGGGTTTCGGTGAATATTAATTTAGTGACAGTGAGGATTCTGAATAAAACGTGACTCCGGGGCCAAGTTGGCAAAGTGGTCTTATCGCCATAGCAATCAGAGGCATTATCTGCCCTTTAGAACATTCCATTAGGTGTTATGGTTATAAGACCACTTATGTACTTTTTATACATAACCCCCAGTGTTTTGCTTTTCTATGAAATCATGTCTAGTAGCGCCATCCAGATATTTATTTAATCAGTAGCTGTTATTACATTATAAGGCTACAGTCTGCCAAAGAATGAGTTAGACTATTTAAAAAATACATATTACGAGACATTGACATTTGGCAAAGCTAGTTCAGCTGCCATCAATGGTCAAAGAAGAACAGCATGTCCCAAAAATGTTATCAAGGTTAAAATTCTATATATCTATAAAATTCTTATATACTATAAGTACAACAGAAACAGAAAGTAAGGTTATACATATAAAATGACATATGCTGACTCCAAGGCAATGTTTGCCGTAGATAAATAACACAGTCTTCAACTTATACCACATGAGCAATATATACATGTACTTAAAGATTTCTGTTGTTCAGCATATATGTTTTAGGAAATCTAACACATCTCGAGGATCTTCAGATAGTCTTGGGAACTTGGATTGTGACTTAGAAACAGCACTGCTTTCTCACGCTTTGTGTGCAGTCATCAGGTTGGCTCAGATACTCCGTCTACTGACCCTTAGCAGATGTGTAAATGAAGAGTCATTTTAGAATAAAAAGACTTCTGTGCCAGCACAATAATCCCACAGATCAATCCATGTTACAGAGCTCCAGCCTTTTCATCTCACAGTTTAAAAGATCTACATCTCGTTTTACATGAAAGGACGGACAACATGCTTGAGATTTTTATCTTGAAGGCTAAGTTATGGAAATTGCCGCCTCTGAACCCTCCCTCTTCCAATCAATTTAGGTTTCAAAGACAGTTATACATATTTTTGTAGTACTTCTTCCTTTCATGTAAGAAAAGCGCAATGTTTCGCGGCTATACTTTGAATGAACCACCACTCTGGCTTCACCGTCAGACCGTTGTGCTGACGGAATGGATGGGGCGTTAGGGACCACTGTTCACAGACGCAACATATTTAGAGCTTAGAGTGCTATTATTCTATAATCACTATAGAGAGAAATGCACCAGTAACCTCTACGTATCTTTCCCGTAGTTCAGATGTGGCACGATAAGAAGAATAATATTGCAACCACATTCTTCTCAAACCGGGGATGCTTATAAAAAAATAAATACATTTCGCAGACATATTGTTAACCCAATTAAAAGGGACAACTAGTCGTCTATGAGGTCACTATGGGCCTTGTTATTCCATGATGCATGAACCTTAGTGGTTAATGAACCACCAGGGTTAACTTGTACACTCAATGTCACTTTGCCATTCCCGTGTGACCATGTTTTTTCCAGTATGATATCAAACAAGGAAATTACTGTAAAGTCAGTAGAGGACATTAAAGGGCCCAGAACATGCATTCCCAATATCTGACTTCATGCACGCCGCAGAGACTTGTACTGCAGTTCTCTCTGCCCAACTTTGGCCAGCTGCTTCGTCTCTTATAAGCAAGCCACAAGTATATCAGAAAGCAAAAAATAGAGCTGCTGACCTACACTCAAAAATCAAAATGTATCATTTGGCTCGAAACGTGCTGACGGTTTTTTGGCAAAGGTTCCCGCAGCAGTGAGCAGGACTGGTAATTAAAACAACTGTTCTTACATTTCTGGGATTAATGCTGGACAAATATAGAGAACATTTGTAGCTGAGCTTGTTTAAGGGACAATTGTGTGCCATTTGTCTTGTGATAAGAAAGCTTAGTCAGGCATGTTTAATATATACACTCCAGGTGCAGATTATTAAGACTACCTGGGACCACTTGCCCATATTACATCTGTCAGCCCTTTGGAAACACAGAGTCATTATTAATAGCATTCTTACTAATCTACCCTTTTTTGCTGTTCCTCTTTTCGTTCCCATTAAATCATCCCTAAGTCTTAATTAAAAAGCATTTTCAGGAGCTAAACTACCATTAGCTTCCAAAATCGAAATTCTTAATGCTACTAAATGGTCATTTTTTATTTTTTTTAATTAAAGGTGCAAAACAATTTGTTGAATTATGCATGGGGAGAACAAAGGCTATTTGATGCTCAAATAAAGTATTGTTTGTTTGTAACAAACACATCTAATGAGTGTTACAGTGACAATTTGGGATGAAACTAGATAGGTGAACGCTGGTGTTTTTGCGTGTCCTGTTGTATGTTCATTTACTACATATAAGAAGACAATATAGATGGAATTGTTGTTACTGCAATGATATATATATCCTGTTTTTATTATAGGGCAAAAAATATTTTGATAATTGCGGATACCAAGCTCCCTTGAGCCATGGTTCTTAAAACAATGCTTCTTAAATCGAAGTAGCCTTATTATACAGAACTTATACTATCACTTTACTAGTTTATTAAGTCTCTATAGCTTGGGATTTTGTGGGTTTAAGACAGCGATAGACAAATGTATATGTAATTCAGGAGGCAGACACGTCATTTTATGATCCAATGTTTAACGTATCCAAAATCAGCAATACAATTTGGGGATACTGGGATACTACGATTTGTTTAGCCTTTTTTGTCAGCGATTTCTGGTTTAAGTTAAATATTTAAAATATACATTTAAAATAGAAAGTATTGAAACCTACTGGCTGTAGGGCACGCTTTGATAATTGCTGCCTGGAACAGTGTTCAAATAACCAATCTTGTAGCCCTTATTCAATATACTTTATTTTTAAATCATTTAGATCTTCCAACTTATATCATAAGCCACCGTGTCAATATTGTAGTATAATTTACTGACTATTTAACTTGTGTTAACACGGGGTGGGGGTTAAAGTACATCAAAGAGATCCCTGGGAGAAAGTTTAAGCTAAGATTTTTCTAATCTCCATTTCCTTAACTGCAAGGTTAAACTTTCAAATTAACCCAACATTGAGGATGGAAATATTACAGTTACGCAGTAGCGTACCTAGCAGGGGGAGGGGGGGCGGTCTGCCCCGGGTGCCGCTCATCAGGGGGGTGCCACGGGCTAGGGTGACCACATGTCCCGGATCCCCGGCAGCCTCGTCACTTTTTTTTTTTTTTTTTTTACACGGAGGAGAGAGAGGGGCGTCTAGCAACTGCTCGGCGCCCCTCAGTCTCCTTCGCGAGGCCTCTAACTCCGTCGCGGTGCGGGCATGTCATGCTAAGCGCCAAAATATTTCGGCGCTCAGCAGTGAAGCAGCGCAGCGGCAGAGCAGGAAGCAGCGGCAGAGCAGGAAGGTAAGTACAAAAACCTTTAACTACAAAGGGGGAAAGGGGGGTAGATAGTGGGGAGGGAGGGGGAGGGGGGTAGATAGTGGGGAGGGAGGTAGATAGTGGGAAGGGAGGGGGGAGATAGTAGGGAGGGGGGTAGATAGTGGGGAGGGGGTTAGATAGTGGGGAGGGGAGGGGGGGTAGATAGTGGGGAGGGGGGTAGATAATAGGGAGGGGGTAGATAATGGGGAGGGGGGTAGATAGTGAGGAGGTAGGGGGAGAGGGGGGTAGATAGTGAGAAGGGGTAGAAAAGGGGGAAAGGTAGATAGTGAAATGAGTGAGAGAGTGAATGAATGTGTGGATGAATTGTCTGAATGAGGGAGATAATAAATGAGGTGGTGAGAATGCATTAATGAATGTGTAAATTTGTGAATGAGAGAGAATAAATGATTAGGTGAATTAATTATGTGAATGAAAGTGTGAATTAGTGAGTGACTGTTAAAGTGTTTGTGTGTATGATAGATGTAAAATTGATTTGTGGAAAGGCAAAGATGGCACAAGTAGGATGTTTGAGCCTTGGGGACCAGGATGACACAGTCAGGGTGTTTATGGGACAAAGATGGCACAGACCGGGCTGTTTGGGGACGAAGTTGACTCATGCTGGGCTGGACAAAGATGGTAAATCCTATGTGTGTAATATGGGTGTATGGGTGCTGGTCAGGTTCTATGTGGGCAGTGTGGACGCCAGAGCTCGCTTTGCGTTGTGCAACCTGTGCATCTCTTGCTATGTTTCCATACATTATTGTGTACCTGCAAATACGGGCTTTGTATGTCTGATTCTATGCCTCCAGTGCTGAGTTCACATGTGAACAATAATAATAACAATAATATATATATATATATATATATATATATATATATATATATATATATATATATATATCTAACAGCAATCACACTCCTATCATGCCAAGTCAGCTAGTACATGCTGGAATCTGGGTATGTCTGGGCATGATAGGAGTGTGATTGCTGTTAACAATCATATATATACATTATATATAATATATTAATATTGTTATTGAATTTTTGTCCTATTTTGCTTGCTTTAAATAAAAGTGTGAGATTTTTTTTATGGTGGGGGTCATATTTGGTTTCAGACAGGTAAATGCTGGCTTTTCGGTTTCAGTCCAGAATTTTCGTCGGCCTCAGTATATAGTGATAGGTGTTATGCTGTACCCCCATCAATGTCTGCCTCAGTATATAGTGATAGGTGTAATGCTGTACCACCGTCAATGTCTGCCTCAGTATATAGTGGTAGGTGTTATGCTGTACCACCGTCAATGTCTGCCTCAGTATAAAATGATAACAGTAATGCTGAACCACCTTCAATGTCAGCGCCAGTATATAACGATAGAAGCTATGCAGTTTTAAAGTGTTGGGGGGGGTGCCACATACAGGATCCGCCCCAGGTGCCAAATACTCTAGGTACGCCCCTGCAGTTACGTTTGGTTTTCTCAAAAGCTCAAGTCCCTTAACAGATGATAAAGAATTTAGATTCTCTCTAGATGAGCCACTCAGACATTAATGTCCTTCAACAACAGCCCAGGTCGTACCTAAAATATATATATATAGGAATAATGTTCTGATAAACTTTGTCTGTCCAGGGATAGTATCCCTATCCTTGGCATCCCAGCAACCCTGGGCTGCAGCTTCCATAATATTATAATTCCCTTGAGCATGGTAGGAATTATATCCCAATTTAAATTCTTTTTTTGCAAGAAGATGCATTTGCACATTTCCTTGTCCCAAGCTATTTGCTCTGCAGGATATACTTTCCATTGAATGCATCTCCTGCTGAACAGTGTGCATTCACAGGATACTCACTGCGAGCCAACCCCAGTAGGTCTTATTAGACCCCCCCCCACCAAATCTGTGCAGAAAACACTAGTTGAGGGAGCACTTTCCTGACAGACATTGGTTGTTGTTATCAGCCAAATATCTAACTAATGGATGACTAAGCTGGCCAACATGAGCCAAAAGACATATGTGCGGCCACTGGCTGGATACCATGACAGGCGGCCACACACTGCAGGACCAAACTGCGGCTGGAGCAGCAGTATGGGTAAGTATGTGGCCCTATTGGCCACTGGCCCATCAGACATTTGCCCTGTGGGCCATATGGCCAGTCTGTGCCCGTACTGACTGTATGTTTAGAAGAAAAAATATATATATACATTAAAACATATATATTAACAACCACAATACTAACGGCAGTATACAATAACAAAAGACACAAGGGAATTCAAATACGATTTAATCAAGTTCTATCAGGGTAAAGATATAATTTGAAATAATAGGGGGGCCAATTTAACTGCCAGAGAAAGTAACAGGGTTTAATAATACTGCTGATAGACGTTTACAATTGTTTGGTGACAGATTGTATTTAATTAACTTTTGGTTGTCAATACTTGGGTTACCAGCATCACCTTGAAGATTACATGTGCTCATAGTGAAATTTAAGCAGGCATGAGAGAGAAAATTTAAGCAGGCATGAGAGAGAAAATTCCTTTTTCTATAATGCTGCGAACCATATGGTAAGCCAGGAAATATTATAAATAATAACGTCCTAATGGTCCTTTTTATAATTTTCCCAATGCTCTCAGCCAGAGTTTGCTTCAAATTCTAATTCTAGCTAGTTTCTTACTCTTCCTGTTAAACAGATTTTGCATTTGTTTTCTAAATTTACACCACAGGAAGTGAACACAAAAGAAGTTTTTATTGTGACGTATGTGTTCCGTTGGTTACTACCGAGAATCATTTCAGAAATTATCCTTCTCCATAGAACACACACTAACCATTTGTAAAGAATACATTTTGTTTTCATTATGAGAAATCTAAAGCGTATTCAATAAATTCCGCTTTCGTTAGAGGATAGTTATAAAACTGGAACTCATTGAGAATGCTGGAAAGATTCCAAAGGTATAGTGATGTGGACTGAGTTATACCGCACATTGAAAATATGATATTAACCAGGTCTAAAGGCAAATGAATCCAAGATTATTAATGAAATAATTCCTCTCGATGTCACAGGGTATAACTAGGGCAAAAATGTATAATTTTTTAATGATGGTGATTATCTTGTTCTATGACATAGGCATTCCAGCTTAAGCACTTTAAGCACTCTTTTTAACCCCTTAATAACAAAGCCCATACAAAATGCATTGTTTTCAATGGGTTTAGGGACCGCCCATTGTCTTTAAGGGGTTAAACGGTTGAATTCAGAATCCCCCCATACGCATTTGCCCCTTTTCCCACCCCAGGCTATTTTCTGTGCAGATGTGTTCGGCCAAACATACCTCGTGGCATGTGATATACTTACCGCCAATTAGCTCAGCAAAAGCTCTGGGAGAGGGTCTTTCCCATTGGTCCAAAGGGTGCTTTCTTCTGCCACTGATTGGCTGTTTCAGCTTCAAAGTATTAGGCTAAATCAATTAAAATAAACATACTTACAAAGTGCTTTCATGTGCATCAATTTTTCAGGGGGGTCCCTGGTTCCCTGAAGCATCTATTTAAAACTTGCAGCTGAGTCTTCTGGTTTCATTGTAAAACTTCCCAGTATAATCAATCAATAAAGTCATCTGCAGTGGAACTCCATAAATGTCAGTTTGATTTAAAGGCGCTGTTCCACTTATGTCGTATTTAACAGTTTTATAACCATATGTTATGGTTAGCACTAGAAGCATCATTCTTAACACTGCTGAGTGTCAAACCCATTTTTTAATCATTTGCTTAGTTTTCATGTGACACAGAAGCAGGTACTGATAAGTTGTTGTCATAATAAAGAATTCTTCAAAAATCCAGACTTATTTTTAATGTGCTTAAGCCTTCCAAGGAAAAGGTGATGGATCTTCTGCGGTTTATTTGCTTAACATGCTTGGGAGCTCAATTAATGTTTGGACTAAGTGGAACAGCTTCCTTAAAGTTTACCCACTAGGGCAAAAGAAGACTTTAAGGAAGCTGTTCCACTTAGTCCAAACATTAATTGAGCTCCAAAGCATGTTAAGCAAATACTAAATGTATTCCATCTGTTACTTTTAATATAATTTGAATTATACGTGGTCCATACACCAATTGATTTAGGAATCTGTACAAGTAGCAGCAGGAAAAATGCATTATGTGTATTCTTAATAAAGGCATACTCATAGTATACGTCAGTTTAAGAATAGGGCTTTGGAGTTCATAACTAAGTTAATATTGGAGACACAAACTAGATAATGAACATCTGGATGTGCACGCAAAGTCTCTGAAAGGCTTGTGTATGCTTCATAAAAATTAAGGACTGAATTCCTTTGCTGTTCTGGTTATATACGCAAAACTACTGGGACCATTAACACGATGGGGGTTATGCATGGAGTGCAATTTAGAAGCAAAGTAGCAAGTTTGGAGAGATCCATCTGCTCCATTTTGACCACTTTGCATCAAAATGACTTTTTATACATAACCTCCATCATGTATTACGTATGCATTAACAGAGTATTCCCAATTATCCAGTGTTCATAGAACTAGAACAGTTTTAAATTGTAGAAGACCTAGAATCTATAAGCAGCTATACATTAAGCACAAGTCTGTGTATTGTGATAATGTGGAACTCTATGATAGAATTATTATAATACTACTAAATGCAGATCTTATTCCAAACCCTAAATGTAAAGCATGGTGTGTTAACTCTGACTGTGTTAATATAATTACATATACCTATATGAAGGATTTCAGATCTGCATGATTATGCCCCTTACATTCTATATTCTTTATTGTGAAGTTGCAAGAGGAGGGTGCACATTTTCAAGACATGAAATATAGTAGCTTTACTAGTTCTGTTGCCTTTCATGACTTAATTAACATCCCCTGAGGTTAAGTAGTTTACCTGGTGGAAAAAATATTAGGCAATAGGTAGTTTTAATAAATCTGCTTGTACTAAATGATGTGATTATAACAATTAAACACCAATACTTAAACACCAATCAGTTTTACTGATTCCAGAAAGTTTAATTAATAGTAATACAACAATATTCAAGCAATATGGGTTTTGTGGCTCTGTAATAATGTAATCGGTGGAAATCTTTTTTTGGAGGATTGGATTCAATATTTTTTGTTTGTTATTATTTATTCATTTTTAGAGATCTCTATCTTTTGGTTCCATTATTGTCATCAGCCATACTGTTGTTTCATTGTTTGTACCTGAAAAGTGCAAACATGTTATGTAGATAATAAAAATGTACTGTTATAGCAACATCAATTAAAGCTTTACTATAAAGCCATACTAGGGATAACGAGGCCACCCTGGCACTTCTAAGCCAGCGGCTGTCTACTGACATAAGTGCATCTGGCAACTATACGTGATGGGCCACATATTATGTTTTTATGCTCATGTAGTGTGCATATTGTATATTTTAATTGTGTATTAACAATATATTATAATATTTTTCTTGTTATGTCCTGTCTACCCATTGTACAGCGCTACAGAATTTGATGGAGCTATATAAAAATAATAGTAATAAAATATCAGATGCTCCCTAAAATGCATGATGTTCAGCCCCTGAGAATAAAATTTGACAGAGCTGTTTACAAAATGTCTTCTAAATCCTATTTCTCCTGGGTATAATTAATACTTTGTGCATCACAAGCCATCTGAATCATTCTGGGAATGTTCTGATTAAGATCTAGACTCAGAGAAAAAAACACAAAGTATGACTAACGTCCTGTCTTTTAACCTCACTGTTTGGCAGTGCAGCAAATGCTTCACAGTGCTTTAAAAATAGTCAAAATAGTGGAAAAAAATATTGTTCAAGGTAAGGTATCAAGTAATAATATAAACACTAAAACAGCTGGGGAGATGGCAAATGCACTTAAGTAGCTGCCAGCACTTAAGTAAATTCCCCTTTGAGACCCTTTGTGACGTAATTTTACTGGCCAGCAGCTGTGTCCAGAATAATCTTAGAACAGATAAAGCTGTTGTTGTTTTCCCAAAGCTTGTAATTTTGTATTTTTAAAAACTACTATAAATAAACCTAAATAGCAATATGCACTTCAGTCCTGTCTCTATCAACATCCACAACACAGGTGTCCCAGTTTGGACACCAGAAATGTTGGGGGGTATGCATTACCTAACCATTCTGTCCCATGAACAGTGATATACATAAAGGACAAAAGGATATGTATATGTTTATCTGTAAACATTACATTTATTGTACTTAACTGTGAAATGTAGTATGAGAAATTATAGAAAAATGACTGACTCACTTTAGCTGGCTCTGAGTAACAAGTTTTGATTCAAAAAAATGTATGTGCGTGTATACATACATACATACATACATACATACGCACGCACGACCAAAAGTTTAAGGTCACTTAGCTTTTCATGGAAAGGACATTTCTAGCTGTGCTAGCATAATTGCAAAAATATTTTCTAATGATCAATTAGCTTTAAAACCGTAATTAACACAACGTGCCATTGGAATACAGGAGTGATGGTTGCTGATAAAGGGGCTATGTACGCCTATGAAGATATTCCATTAAAAATCACCCGCTTCCAGCCACAATAATCATTTACAACACTAACAATGTCTATACTGTATGGTAATGTACTGTGTCTATATACACGCATTGTATCATGGTGAAAAGCCAATGAAATGTACAATACAGATTTATAGCTCTGTTTTAACATATTTTTGTTACAGTTATATCATAAAAGTTTAAACTCCTATTGAAACCTTATTAGCCACTTTCATTTGGTAAGACATCTTTAGCAACATAAAGAAGACTGCAGAACTGATGACACAAACCTGTCCAGAGTTTCTTTGCACACATTTACTAAGAAAATAAAGACAAACTATTTGATTGCTAATAGGAAATGCAATCCATCTGATCATCACAATATCTGAATATTCACAGCAGAAATATTTCTTAAGCAATTTTACAAATTGATATTTTATTTTATTATTCCCACCAAAGCCTGCCTTGATTTTTTATTCATATAACAGCTATTGAGAGCCCCTTTTAGGGTTTTCCAATAAAATGAGAGTTCTTATTGAATTACCATGCCTAATAAACCAAATTATTCTCCAAAAGTACTCTTTATTTAACAAATGTCAAGGAATATGATAAATTATACTTTCCCTCTAGTCAATGGTATCAACCAGGGGTAGCAGAGCACAGGTATGGTGCGTTAGACTATATAACTGAAGGCTTTTGTTTTCTGGCCACTGACTAACAGCACCCAGGAGTGTTATAAAGACCTCCACCAATAGTTGGGCACACCTGGCAGATTTGATTACCTGTATTTGTCCAGGTATGGCCGAGTACCTCTGATCAGTGCATAGATATGTAGCTGCTGAGCAGTCAAAGAAGCCTCACAATGAAGCCCAAGGCAACTGCTTTGGTTCACCCTATGAATATACCATCTCATTCTAAAACACACACTAATACTTCATCTGTTCTTTCATTGTACATGCAATGAAGTTGCACGTGCTTATTCTGCTTTTCCTTAAGGAGAAACTGAAACTACTCTGACCCTGTGTGTCAGATCTTATTCACTTACTAGGTGGCCATGTCAAACCTCAGAATCAGATGCCACTATACATTGTTTCATGCATTAAGATTCTGGGGAAGATGCCATTAAAAATTATTGAACTAAGTCATTACAGGCGCCTTCAGAGATCCATGCCCATGGGAATTTACAATGTTATGGTAGCCCGATGAAAGATTTTATACAGTCCAGAAAGAAGCAATTGAAAATATTGATACAAGAAACTTATAACCATTGCTAATCTTTTGATCCCATATTTGATTCTGTGAAAGCAGGATGTACCGGTAAATAGCCTGTGCTACTATATTTGGTTGATTGTAATAGGGTTTGATCAGTATCAATGAAACTATGAGAATATTTTTTTGTTACCTCCAAACAATAAATACTTTACAATTTTTTTACTGTAAAGGTAAATTTACACCCCTCATGAGTCTGTAAACCAAGCTGTTTACAGAACCAGCCAGTTTTGTTTTCTTTTCTTTGCATGGTTGTAATTTTGTGTGTGTGTCATATGGCTCCCAGCAGGATTTTTGATGATGTAATCATCGCTTCTACACGTGGCTGATAGAACCAGTACAGTAGTCCCATAGGCAGCAATACATAAATTGTTTCTTCTCCTCTTACTGAACTGTATACATATGGGGTGTGTGCTGCCTAGGAGGAGAAAGCTACATCGCAATGGGATCCATATGTATGCTAACTTTCCAGGAAAACTCTGATGAGTGAACTATTTAAAAACAAACACACTTCCTGATGTACAAGCCAAAGAATACGTTGGCAGGGGAGGCATTGAAAATTCCCAGACAAAGTTATTAATGGGAACCCCACAGGCAGAAAAGTAGTGGGTATGCCACATATGACTATTTATTTTATGAAAATGCATTTATTTTAAAGATTTGATCCCAAAAGTAAAAGCTGTTGTCAGAACGCTGGAAAGAAAGATTATTCTTTTGGGTCGCCTGTAGATAAGGCTAATAGGAAAGAACATCTGATAAGACTCTCAGAGAGTTCCGGGACGATGTCTTCATCTTAAAATCTAGGACAACAGTGAGGAGAGGCTTACACATTTTTAAGTAAGCATTTAACGCTGAGAAGGGGGTTTGACATGAGCAAGAACAAAACGATGTCGGGAGTCCAATAGAAGAAATATAGTTTTCCAAGTGTTATTTACATATGCATATCTGAAAAGGCAAAGATGGAACTTGCTCAAAGCAATTGAACAATTTAATTCAAGTAAGCTAAACTAGCCACAAAAACAAAAAAAAATATGAACTGAAACAAGATAAAGACAACTTAATAAACATTCACCATCATAATGTTGTAACTGTTTTGTATACTTATGTGGCTAATACTTTAATATATCTCAGAATATATACTAATACAGAATGTCAGTGTAGAAAGCCATCCTGTAATTTACATATATATTAGAATCCAATTCTGCAATGCTTTTGTATCATTTCTGGTAGAAAACACTCAAAGAAATCGTTAAATGTCCCATTCAGCCTCGACAAAAAAGAATGCATAGTGAAGTACTTTGTGGACTTTATGAGACTCCAGCGGAAAATGTTTTACTAATAGAACTTCCTTAAGGGTAGGGGGAAAGATTTTAAGATAATGATTAAGTCACAAGTTCATTAACACTGATAAAAGACCTTAAAGCGTAGCAAAGAACTAATCCATGAATAAAGATGCTTAGTTCTTAGGATATAATTGTCAAACTGGAATAAGCAGACTAGGTTGCCTAGATGTGACTTTACAGAGTAGACTAAATGTTCCACATGTTGCTTAGAGGCATAGTAAAGCACAGTCTAATGTAGTAATTTGTAAACATAAAAGGACATATTGATAGATTGATTTCAATTTAAAAATGTGTTGGCCAACAAATGTGGCTCTGTACATATGAACACGTGTAGGGAAAAGTCGGGGTAGGATGGGATGTATATATTAGATTGAACGCTGCAATACCACTATCATGCCTATGGTGAATGACAAGTTTTCAAAAGCATTAAACTTAAGAGTGAAAGTAATTAAAGCTTTTAAATTAAATAATGAGATTTTGAACACGATAATAGTTATTTAAATGCCTTTTAATCATGTATTTGGGTTCCGCAGATGCTTAGTATTATTTTAATTGGGAGTAATAATAATACATGCTGTGCAATGGATTTAATAGATTTTTACATTGTGGATAATTAACACTGGTGCTTTATTCACTATAACATGAGAGTTATAGCTTTAACTTGCCACCCTTACGTTCCACTATGACTAACCTTGTGATGCATAATGAAGTTGATGAATTCAAAGTTGGGTGAACTCAGCTGCAGACAACCACATTAATAAATCAATGATGTCATGTCACAATATGCTCTGATTATGTGTTAAAAATGTATTCACCTGTACACAATTTTGTTATACTTTAAACACAAAGTTATGTATTTCCTTTTTTCATAGAAATACCTCTTTTCATGGCATAACAAGAAGACACATTGGAAGTGATGCCTTGGTTGTAGCTTCTGAATGAAGGGGCCAAAGATATTCTCCCATCCAGACAAAACATTGGATTTTCTCTCTGCCATGGATAAATTACAGAGTATGCCCATGGACTTCCGGGATATGCAGAGAACACTCAGAATGAAGGCCAAATACGCATTCTTCTTGGGTTTTGTGGTGGTCCTAGTCATCATTGAGAAAGAAAACAACATCATCTCAAAGTAAGAGACGGGAAACATGTATAGGTAATAAACAGCAAAAAATAAGACAAGGGTTTAATTTGTTGGTGATATTTCCTTGCACAAATACCCATATGACTGCATATGTAGCCCTACACAACTTGAAAGAGCAATGCCAGAATATTAACAGGTATAAGCCCGTGTGACTATAGGGGAGAGAAGGGAGTCACAGTATAGTGTAGGCAAAAAAGGCTAGCAATACCCAATTTTGCATTGCTTTTTTGACATCCATAGCCACATACTATTCACAAAAGGTGAATACTTGTATCCCCACCCCAAGAATATTCCTCACAATTGAATATATTTGCTATGGGAAAGAGCATACTTCTTCAGGAGTTTGCCACCATCAAACAGTTTTCTACAGATACTCATATATGTGAAAATTCTGAATTCCATAACAATAAAACAATACCCATAATAAATAAAATACCCACTTCTGGGTCTTTCTCAATCCTAATAGCCAAGTCACATGAAGCGAGTTAAATTGTAGCTTTGTTCTCATTGTAGCTTTTACAGGAGGACCGATACATTGCTACTACTTTAACGGGAAATAATTGTCGAGAACTTTTTTCTCAAGAAATACAGCTGTTAATCATTATGTTTGCATCAGTACACATAACATGAATAATTGTCTAATTAAGCAGTCATTTGGGCAAGACCAGATGCAGCCGCTGCCTAGAACATTGCCATAGAGGCATCCCAGCAATAACGTACACGGTCCAGCGTAATCATGTTTTAGAGGGTGCAATAAAATGATCGTAAACATCCTATGATGCTAATGAGACAAAGCTATATGATTAGACTGACTACCATTTAGCTTCAAAACATGTCTTGGCATTTATTACATAAAGTTGATGTGAAAGAAGTACCAATCCCTGACATCCTTTTGTGGTCTTGTAAGAAGTGCTGGATTCCCCATTGACAAAATGGTAAGTCACTATTTTTGAGACACTCCTCCCGGTAACTCCGTTAACACAAATTAATAATAAATTAATATTCAATATATGCAATGGTGTAGTTTCCGCCCTAAGCGTTTCGTTAAAACTTAACTTCCTCAGGGGCTCTGTGGAACAACACCATACACAGAGGCCCTGAGGAAGTTACGTTTTAACGAAACGCGTAGGGCAGAAACTACACCCCTGCATATATTGAATATTAGTTTATTATTAATTTATGTTAACGGGAGGAGAGTCTCAAAAATAGTGACTTACCACACCCTTTTACCGCACTCTCGAGGGGAATGCTTGAGCCGGTAACCCTAATTTTATCAATGCAGATTTTGCACTTGAGCCGGTCCTCAGTGCATGTTTGTTTGTGAGTTTATTTATAATAAATTATATACCGAGATTTTTTTAAAGAGACAGTATTACACTAGTTTTGTCCTTTTGGTCCTTTCTTGCATATGTCCACCCGTGTCCTTGAGGGGGTCATCAAGTCCAGCTTTACCAAGAGAGTTATTTTTGTTGAGATATTCTGTTTTTTACTGGCTTTAGTCTTCAGTAGTATCTTTTCCTCACTCATAACAGTGCAGGCAAAGTGACAGCAAATTATGTCATGTCAAATTAGCATAAAAACATGTCTCTAGGGTGAGGTAGTTATAAAATAGTAAAAGACTTATTAATTAACCAGGTGAATATATACAGGGCCGCGGTGGTCGCAACTGCGATGGGGCTGTGCCTTAAGGGGGCCTGGGGCGACCCATTTGGCCACTTGTTCCTGTCTTCTCGTGCCGGTTCAACATTGCTTAGAAAGGGCCCTTTCACATTGTGTGTGAGGGCATGGATGTGTAATTGTGTGTGTGTAAGCATGGATGTGTAAGTGGGTGAGATGGAGGGTGAGTTAGAATGAATGCGTATGTGTGTGTGAGTGAGTATGAGTAAGTGTGTGTAATTTGTATAAGTGTGTTTATATATGTGTGCCGGAGTGTATGTTGGAAGGTGGGGCAATAAGCAAAGAAGGCACAGACAAGGTGTTTGGGGGCAATTATGGCACAGACAAGCTGTTTGGGCCAAAGATAGCATTGACAAGCTGGAGGCAAATATGGCACAAACAGGCTGTTTGGGGGTTAGGGTAGCACTGATAAGCTGCTTGGGTCGATCTGGGCAAAGGTGGCACTATGGGACATGTTGCATGATGAAGTTTGGGGGCTCCTGGGCAACTTACACACCAGGGCCCTGTGGTTTCAAGTTACGCTCCTGAGTTTAGCAATTTGCTTGGTATCATAATAAAAACATTTTGTGCTTGTGGAGCATGTGGACTACAGTTAGATATAGTGCTTTAGAACATGATACTGAGATTGGAATAAAATCAAGAAGGTGAGGCAAATATTGAAAGATCCCAGGTATCCTTAAAACTATTCACTTTGGCCATTTTTCAACTTTATTATGTCTATCCAAATGAAGGACTTTGCTGTTGTTATAATTGTTCTTTCTTCTTGTTTTGCAGAGTGTCTGACAAACTAAATTTGAAGCAAATGCAGCAGAACCTATTTGATGCCAACAGTACAGACTCTAATGGCCTCTACATGGAGAATGGCTCCTTGGTATCCCTTAGTGAATTAGATTCCGCCTTCTCAAAGTTCAGGAGCCGACTGGTGAATGTCACATTAGAATATGGAGGGAACAACCCATTCTATGGAGAAAATCACAAAAGGCCTCGTAGGCATATTCTCCTTATGGCTACCACGCGCACAGGCTCCTCTTTTGTAGGTGAATTCTTTAACCAACAGGGAAACATTTTTTATCTGTTTGAGCCTCTCTGGCACATTGAGAGGACAGTGTCATTTGAATCAATTGGGGCTAATGCAGTAGGTTCAGCAATTATATACAGAGATGTTCTTCAACAGCTTCTCTTGTGTGATCTTCACATCTTGGAGAGCTTCATCTCCCCACCACCTGAAAATCATCTTACTAGGTTTATGTTCCGCAGAGGTTCCAGTAAGGTCTTGTGTGAAGACCCAGTCTGTACCCCGTTAGTGAAAAAAGCTTTTGAGAAATATCACTGCAAAAATCGCAGGTGTGGTCCTCTAAATCTCACTTTGGCAATGGAGGCCTGTGTAAATAAGGAACATGTGGCAGTTAAAGCAGTACGAATCCGTCAGCTAGAATTCCTGCGTACTCTAGTTGAAGATCCCCGTCTAGACATGAGGATCATACAGTTAGTACGTGATCCTAGAGCTGTCCTGGCATCTCGTATGGTTGCTTTTTCTGGCAAGTACGAGCCATGGAAAAAATGGGCACTAGAGGGAGCGGCCCCTATTCCTGAAGATGAAGTCCAAAAGTTAAGGGGGAACTGTGAAAACATCCGCATGTCAGCAGAATTAGGCTTGAGGCAGCCAGAATGGCTCCGTGGACGCTACATGTTGATACGATATGAAGACATTGCAAGATTCCCTCTTGAAAAAGCCAAAGAGATGTACAGGTTTGCTGGGATCTCTATGACCCCAGATGTGGTGGATTGGATCAACAAAAACACTCAAGCCTCCCAAGACAGCAATGGCATATATTCTACACAAAAGAACTCTTCAGAGCAGTTTGAGAAGTGGCGTTTTAGCATACCTTTCAAATTAGCCCAGGTTGTCCAGGATG
This sequence comes from Spea bombifrons, assembly GCF_027358695.1. NCBI lineage: Eukaryota > Metazoa > Chordata > Amphibia > Anura > Pelobatidae > Spea > Spea bombifrons. The sequence goes on along the minus strand of NC_071097.1, from coordinate 17,438,006 downwards.
TCTGTAAACCTGCAATGGAGTTGTTTGGCTATAAGCTGGCAAGTGATTTAGAGACACTAACTAACCGATCCATCAGCCTGCTTGAAGAAAGAGTTAATTTTTGGGTTACGTAATGTTCTGTTATTTAAAACTGATCATATATTGTAAAAAGATTGTAATTGAACAGAAAGTGTTTGAAACAAATGAAAAGGATTGGAGTGGGACAAATGTGTTCCTGCTGAGCCTCAATGCTTTAAAGCCTATGTGCATTTCCTGATTAATTGTTTCCTAAATTAGGAAGATGGTTAATTAATACTGCAAAGAAGATGTTGAAGGCTGATTTTTTTTAGATTGGCTTTAAAAGTGGATTCCTGCTGATGTATAGAAACTGCCTACTTAAATCCAGATACAACATTAATGTTGGTCAGGAAAAAGCCAGTGGCTTCATTTCTTCTTCAGCTTCTCCCAAGCACAGTCAGTTTTTTGAAGATGTAGTAAAGTTTTCATGCACTAAAAACACACCCAAAGAGTGGAGCGATCAGTGGGAATTATGCTTATCTATAAATGCTATGCAAAGCGGCATAGCATCAGACAACCATGGAGAGCCATAAAATGTAATATTAGTTGAAATTAGTTGATGCTCAATGATGGACATTTAATAAGTAACATTTGACAACAGGTGATTTGTGTGAGATATAACTGTACATCAGACTTCTGAATGCAGTGCATTTGAGCTAGAGGGTGTTTGTGCTCTCAAAAAACATGCAATGAGTTTGGTTCAAACTACAAAAACCCATTACTCAGGGATCTGGTGCCCTGGCATGTGCTAAACTGATGGTATAGTATAGTATAGTACTATACTATACTATACTATACTATACTATACCACCAGTTTAGCACATGCCAGGGCACAAGATCCCTGACTAATTTCTCTGTTTTTTTGAATGTTCCAAATCAACCAACCATTAGCTGTTTTCTATGTGAAATTGTACTTTATACCAGTGGAAGCCAGGATTTCCACAGGCCATGAGGGGCAATCACCTGTTATGCCCTCCATCTTGTTCTACCACTCCATAAAGTGTAAGCAGGCCTCTCACCTATCTTCCTTGTTAAATGAGGACTGTAAATGACAATGAAGGCTTTCTAGCAGAGCTGTGGGCACGGTGTGGGTTTATGGGAGCGGAGGACAGCTGGTCTACTCCAAATATATATACCTATTTCAATGTCAGATCACCAAAGGAGATATCAACGGTTAATCTGTTATGTGTCAGTGTTTCCTGACCACTGCTATGCAAATGGTTAAGGGACATATGTCTGTGTACTGTATGCAGATGAGAGGCCCAAGGCAAGCTTCCACAGGCCAATTGTCCCTGGGTGGAGGTCTGTGCAATTACCAGGGGACATTGTATGACGGCATATCACCGCAGTCTCCAACAGCAGGGGCTGGAATGGACTGGAGGGGATCCAGCAGCACAGGCCTCCACTGGACAATGATAACTATTGTGGTCCAAAGGGACAGCATCTGTGGGCCTCTATCGTAAGCCTAGTCCCATGGAAGCTGGCTCTTTCTCTCTATGTTGAATGAAACTGAAAACATTGATGTCGATTTCTTGAAACAATCTTGGTTGGAGGTGCACCTCTTCCTAATTTGTGACAGATAATCTCTATAGCATAGCCTATATAGAAGCACACTACCAAAATACCATATTATGTGTGCACTCTAACATGTGAGAACTTGCCCTTCTAATTTGAAATTCAGCTTAACTATTCAGACAACACTTCTCTAAAACTTGCCACTAATTTGTCCGAGCAAACTGCAGGCTTTTTTTTTTTTAAGGATTACTGCATGCCTTAACGGTTTTACTTCTGGTGGCAGCAAAATATAATGGAGGAGGATTAATATTTCTCCTAGAATGTCTTAATCTGCCTGTGAAAACCTGCTTTAAAATGAACTGTTTTCTTAGCATTAAGTGAAACTTGGGGGAAAACTGAAACCACCCTCAAAGATTAGCTCAGTGATAATTTTCCACATTACATAAATGTTTTTTTTCCCTTGAAAACATATATTTTGGATTGAAAAAAGCAATAAGGCACCAAACTAATGGCTTTGGAATGTATTGTACTATTATGCCAATTTGAGCACATGGGAACTAACAACCCAGCAATACAGTATTTCCACTCATCACCTAAAACGAGGTTTTTTTGTGTGTTGGATAATTTATTATTCTGTAGTGTGTCAGTTAGCCCTTTAGTGCCAGGCATGAAAAAAAAAATACTTACTATACTTAAGGGTTACATTTTCTCCTGAGTCCCCTGGGCAATATATATTTCTGTATGATATTCAATGTTTTTATATATTTTTTTTACCAACACATAGCTATAATTTCTAGCAGATAACGCAGCAATGTCGTTGATAGAGAGCACAGAATATACATCCTTCATTAAGAGAAGATCACACTTCCATAAGTTAGGAATGAGATGGGTTCCAGTAATTTCCCAGCTCTCTACCATGCCATAATACTGTCTTCTGTACTCCTGACACCAAGAAGTCCCTTGAGAATCCCTTTAAATGTGAAAGGATTAACTACAGTATAGTCTGTGTGTGTAAATTACCATGTGTTAAGATGCAAATCTTACTTATTTTCTATTTATTTCTAAGCTATATAAAATCACATATAAAAAAGTCACCATTCAAATCAATTGTATACCTTGCCATACATTTTCTATAAGTGTGTCCTCAGGAAACCTGGACATGCCACGTCAGCTTGTTGAAAAAGATTTTAAGTAAACTGTAAACCTAAAGTGCAGTAAACCTGGCCATACTTGAACCTCAATGCATGATATTATGTTGTGTTTACATAATCCATAAAATGCCTCTTTGTGGTCACTCATTGGGAAACCAGTTATTTATTGGATTCAAAATTGTAAAAAAACATCCTATTGTGGAACATAGATAGCCTGAAATTAATAATTATCAATACCTGTCAACATGACTTTGTTGGGTTGACAAATAATTCTTATTGTTATTAAAAAAAAAGTGCACCTTCAACCAAAATGTTATTTATTCCAAATAATCATGAGAATAATGCATTAGCCTGAACCAGGGCTGGGCATCATGTATTCATCCAGTTCTGGACTAAATATCCATTATCCTCGGATACTCGCATGGGGCATAATGGTGAAGGAAGTTGGCGTCTACCGATAGCTCTAAAAGGACAAAAGACCTCAAAAGGACTAATACAAGGACAAGACTACAAATAGCCTGCACTAAGTCACACATTTCAATAAAACAGTACTACGTGTTTCTGATTATTTCATTATCTTGCAGCTACATTTTATTTTTAAATGCTTCTTACATTTTGCAATTTTTCCTTCTGGTTTTCATCTGAGACCAATCTTTTTTTTTTCTCTCTGTTTTTGCCATGTTGGCATAATTCAGATTTTGTTTTTTCAATTAACTTCAATTAATTTTATTTATTTATTTTATGAAAAGAAAAAAGTATTTTATTTGCAGGAAATTTGAGCTGTACCAAAAATAGAAAAAAATAAAAAAAAAAAGAAACTGAAATAATGTAAAGGTTTTTTTTATTGCTTTTCTCTTGTTAAACTATATAGCTGTATATTCTGTATTCAGCTTTTCAATAGAATCTGCCTGTTGAAAACAGATAAGGTAATGGCTGCTTTGGCCATATGGACAAGATCATCATGTTTGGGTAAAGGAAATGTGAAATTTACATTGATGAGGCCTGAGTGTTGACTTTGGCATACCACGCTCTAGAAAAGAGCTTTTATAATGTGAATTGGAACCAAAGTATGTGTGTCCGGTAACCTTACACTGAACCGCTGATAAGTTTGTGCCTCACACAAACACATTTTGTGATCACATCTCCCAATGCCACAGGTGTCACCCTTCCATTCCCAAAAACTGCTCTTTTTATGACATTGCATCATTGTCCTCCTCTGTCTAACGTCCTTCTTCGTGCTCTGCAGTTAGTCTTAAATAATATTATTTTTTCTTTAATGTCACACTATAAACAATGTATTGACCAGTTTAAGATCTTAAACAGTTTGATGAAGCACTGCAATTTTGTAAAAAAAAAGATCTATATTTTTCTTTTTACTAAAGCCATTACAGTGCCCTTGCATGCTAATAATGTTTATTTGGAGAACCTTGAAATACGTCATAGTTACATAGGCATTTTTACAGTCCAAAGAATATACAATGTTATAATATGAAATCCAGATGTGGTGGCTATTCCTATTTCTTTGGAGATGGGATCTCAAAAGGAGTTTGGATACACAAAGTATTAGATTTAAAAGCACATAAGGGAAAGACTTGCTTTTTTCTAGTTTAATACAGGATCCAAACATGCTTTACATTAGTAGTCAATTAAAGTGTAATAGGATTTAAAAGACACTATATACTTTGCTAACATAAATGCTGTGATAGCTGACATGAGGTGGAATTAATGACTGATAACGTATTTGCCGTTTTAACAATCTGTACCACGGCAAAAAGTTTGCTGATGGTCTAAAGACTGGATATTGTTTATTTGAATGGGATAAGCTGGCCCTGCATACACATGAGTAAAAGTTCTGCAAAGTATAGAGGCTTAGACAGGTCACTGGAATTTAGGATGGCCTCAGGTCCATATTATTATTTTTTTTGTTTGTTTTATAATTTCCTTTACAATTTAACTGACATAACTGTTGCTAATCCTTGTCCGCTAGAAAAAAAAAACCCACATGTACTTTTTTTTTATATTAATTTAGAATGATACTTTACGTATAGATCTCTTGTGTACAAACTCTTATGTATGTGGGAATTTTATACAGTTGAGGGTAAAACTAGTATCGCTCTATTGCTCATCATCAGAAAGACACTAGAATATGACAAGATAGCAATTGTAATAAACCGTATTGCTTAAGCACCTAAATTATATTATCTCAATTAGTATCTGGTTTGTGTGACTAAAACAGACTAAATCAATAAAAAGAACTCAGAGCATTTACCAGAGTAGTGTTGTAAGGGCCAGCAGAAGGAGTTCAGCGCATCTTCACAAATTGGTTTGGTATGGGAATTCTGCCCGGGGTGCAGAGTTTCTAAATGATTCCACTGTTAAAACTTGACAGATTGTGTGCTGGTGTATATTTGTTTTTCTTTGATAATAGCCTCTGTTTACTCATATGCCGAAGTCATTGTTTAAAATGAGACATGCTGTAAAGTATACAGCTGGAAACTCACCCTAAAGGAACACATTTTGTTGGCTTATCAGTGGAGTATGGCGATCATCAGAGGTGACTGGGCTGGGAGGGAGGTTGCTATCACCAAGAAAACTGTTCCTGTCCGAGAAGAACTAGGTGACTAGTCAGGTGGAAGTGAAAGGAAAGAGTGATGATTAGACAGGGGGAGTGTACTGATTTATTTTTGCTAAAAAAGTAAAAAATTGTACGTCTATACGCCATAAAATTCAGACATGCTGGTTTTCTTTTAGGATGTTTGCTTGGCATAAAGAAAGCTCCATAACAGACGGAATGCTACCCTTAATCTATAAGATTATTCCATTTACTCATAAATACATGTATTATCTTTATACTCATTGTGAGTGCCTTATATAAGCAACTTGGTAACTTGAAAATGTATTACTATGATGTATTGATTTAGGGCAGATTACAGAGTTGTCCACTTAACCCTGTGGTCTGTTAGAGGCACCCCCTTAGTTTGGAGTGACAAACCTCACATTTAAATTCAGAGATTAAGGTCAGAGGGAAATTATCCAAGAGAAAAACATAGATCCTTGACAATATGGGGACCTTTTATTTGAACATAGAACACTGTATACTCCCCAGAGCCCCCTCTACTGTTAATTGATTGTGTACAGGAACAAGGAGACTCATGGATTGGTAACTTTGCCTAGTGTCCTATCTTCTATGATGCTTAATCAGACCCTGGAACACAAAGTAACATATGACCTGCACTTACAAATTTCAATATATATATATATATATATATATATATATATATATATATATATATATATATATATATATATATATATATATATATACACTATGTATATTGTATTAAAAACGTTTTTTAGACAATGGTTACCGTGTCCACACTACAGAAAAAACAAACAGTCTTAGAAGTAGAACTTGATATGGCAAGTGTCTGCAACACACTGCATTTGCTTTTCTGGAAACTATTAAAAAGAGGAAGAAAACCGGCTGCAGCATTCCCCATTCTGATTGAAGCTGGAAATTATGTACGATCACAAAGAAGAGGTCAGTTTCTTTGATTCCCTTGGTTTTTTAGTAACACGTGGCCAATGTAAAAAGTGGTATCGGCTTGCCAAATTGTTTTGTAACGTGCCACATCATCACTGACGTTCTGCGAATGTGTATGTGGAGAATTCTCTGCAAATCCTCAAAGGCTAGAATTTCACAATGTAACGGAAGATGGTTCATATAGCAGTACACGCAGCTAAGTTACTTACAACAGATTTCAATGGTTTGTTCTTAAAGCAAAACAACAATAGCTCCTAATTTTATTTTTTATTTTTCAGAACAACAAATTTACCCTGCGCATCCATAAACTGACATCAACACAAAGATAAAACACATATTACATTTAATTCTATACGTTTCAAATGTTCTAAAATTAATTGTGAATTAACCACAGACACACTCTAATCAACCATGTAGAAAGTAACATGAAAATAAAGGACACTAGGATCAAACACTATGAGCTTTGTCTGCAAGCATTTCCCAATGTACTTTCTTTAGAATGAAATGTAGGAAAATACGTATCAGCATACGGTAATAAAATGTGTGATATGTGATAACCATACCTGGGCTCCGGCTACCTTTTGCGGGACGCAGCCAAGACTACCCCATTATCATAGTTTTAATATGATCTCTACACATAAGTCACAAGAAAAAATACATTTGGTAGCCATAACCCCTAGATTTTTACATAGAAACATAGAATTTGACAGCCCATCATGTTTGCTAAATTGTTCTTGTCAAAAAACTCAAACCTTATTTGCTCCTTGGCATTATATTCAAGATAGCCTTATGCGTATCCCATTAGCTATTTGGGTTCTTCTTCCAGGGTTACCTTTGTATTGTCGATGAAAAGACATTCCTTGCCCTTTTGTAATATCATTAATGAAAATATTTAACGGCATGGGTCCCAGCACCGAACTCTAAGGTAACCCCACTAGCAAAAAGGCTTTGCTATGAAAATTAACCATAAAAGACAACCTTATCCATTCAACTATAGTTATGTCCAAACAATGCAATTTATTAATACTTCTAGATAGGCAAAATCTATTACTCTGGTCTATTACCGTATTTGCTCGATTATAAGACGACCCTGATTATAGGACGACCCCCAAAATCTGAATATTAACTTAGGAAAAAAAGAAAAAGCCTGAATATAAGACGACCCTAAAGGAAAAAAGTTTTACCAGTAAATCTTAATTCATGTAAACTATTTTTTTTAATAAAAGCTATGATTGAGAAAAATATTTTTTTTGTTTTTATTTCCTTGTATTTTCCAACCTGTCCCCCAGTTACGCACATCTGCCCCCAGGCTTGCCACACCAATATGGCACTGTGGCCCATGATATGCCTTTTAACCCTCTATATGCCACTGTGCCCCATGGTATGCCTTTTGACCCCCTATGTGCCACTCTGCCTCCAGAAATGCCTTATACTCCTATATGCCACTCTGGCATTTAGGGGGTTAAAAGGCATATTATGGGGCAGAGTGAAATAGGGAGGTGAAATGCCTTATACCTCCCTATATGCCACTCTGCCCCATAATATGCTTTTTAACCCCCTAAGTGCCAGAGTGGCAAATAGGGGTATAAGGCATTCCAGAAATGCCCTATGCCCCCATTTAACACGCACACGCACACTTGCCGGTGCTTTCAATTTTCTGCTGTTTTGCCGGGGCAGTGGGTTAACGTCTCCTTCCGCTGCAGCCGGAAGGAGGTGGAGTTGGCAGCGGGGGTTTGTCTGCGTCCGTCTCGAATACCTTCCCCGGCTGTCAGAGATCAGAGTTCCCCGCACCGGTGCGGGGAACTCTTATCTCTGACAGCCGGGGAAGGTATACGCTAGCCACACCTCCTTCCAGCTGCAGCGGACGTTGTCTACGCGGATCGCTGCCCCGGCAATACAGCAGGAAGCACCGGTAAGTGTGTGTATGGGGGGGGGACAGGAGGATCCAGGTCCCCTGCAGCGGTGCGGGGGATCTGGATCTTAGTCTCATAATCAGAACTCTATTTGAGGTCTGATTAGAAGACGACCCCGATTAGAAGACGAGGGGTATTTTTCAGAGCATTTGCTCTGAAAAAAACCTCGTCTTATAATCGAGCAAATACGGTATTTTTATTACCCAATATTTCAATATGATCTGTGTTTTTCTGGCTTGCAACTTTTTGCACCATTGTATATTGAGTTCTAGAATAAGAATAGTTTCTCTCAAAATAATTATGGTGGCTTCCCTATACCCAACCCTTTAAAGGGTGATCTTTATTTAATAAAGGGTCCTTACGAAGAGTCTGTAGGTGGTCCCCAATATATGCTGGTACAACATTGTTTCCACTGAAAACCTGGGCCTTTAAAGGGATGGAAACAATTTGTAGGCTTTATTTTATTAAGGCCAGACCATAACCAGCATATTATATTAAACTTACAATAACTTTCATTTCATTGTTGTAGATAATTGCCCAGTGGTAGAAATGCAAAAAGTGTGGGGTAAAACATTTTTATTAGATAAACATTTAGTTTTTAGGAGATATTTTTGAGCCTATGTTTATGAAATCAGATGGTGGCAGTGTATGGGGTCAAGAAAAACAGGGATGAAATAAAGATAACAGGGTCAGAAAACCCAGCATGAAAAGTTCCCTTTGCATACTTTGATTTTGATGTTGTGAATAAAGTGTTTTTTGCAGAAATATTTTTCTTTTAGCTTGGCAGCTGAGCATCTATATAAATTAACCCTTAGTTAATATAGTTCTATTATATACTCAACATTGGCAGATGTGTTTGAGTATGATTTTGTTGATGCTGTGATAAGCAGCATTATTACTACAGATATGTCTATAGCTAGGTATGATGCACAGCTTGCTCCTACGTTCTGTATTGTTCCATTCAGTGTTTGATTTTCCATTAAAGTGTTTTGCCTGTAGTTAAGCGGCTGTCTAAATGCTAGGATGGGAGGTTCAGGGAATGTCTTTTAACAAAGGATCCTCTGTTCGAATTGGTTGTAATTCCCTTCTAATTTTGTGTATTTTTGTGAATTGTATGTAGCCACTAGAGGAATGTGTACAGTGGCTTGTTTTCTTTGTGTTGTAGTAGATGTTCACAGGGTGCTTTCACTGCTAATGTTGTTTTCTTTGCAATAAACTTTTTAAGTGTTTCCGACAATCTTTTCTAGTTGCTTATTTCCAAGATACTATGGTATCTAGCGTATCTGATGGCATGTGATAGCCTGACTGTGGATAATGTCTTGTTTAGTTTTGGATCAGTGGAAGGTAGTTTGATGTGTAAATGGTGCGCTTTTACATGTCCCTCTTCACTCCCTTGTTGTCCCTATGTTCTATGTGTTAAGAATGTTTGCTGTGTATCCGAATGTTCTAAAGCTCTGAAAGTCAAAATACTGTGTATAGAAACAGCCAAAAATCTGAAGAACATGATGTAGTTGGCTTGGTGCAAGTTTTGTTGTATGGAGTAGCTGTGGTGTTTGATGGAGGAGGAAAGGAAGGTAATGGAAAGATGGGGAATTACTTGCCATTAGCTGGGGATGGGGGAGAAGGCTACCCCCAGACCATAAACACTCATGGGGTAGAGAAGAGGGGGACACCTATTTTGTTTTATTATTGTTTTTACAGTGAAAGACATTGAACTTTGAACTTTCATGCCTTTGCATGCCCTCGCATTAAATTGCGGGCACTCACATTCCCTTGAAAAGACCTCCCAGATTACCGGTCAGAGAGTTTCCAGCTATGTGCATAATGCATAGATTACTTGTAACGCTACATTTTCCCTCTTATAACAGCTCACACAAAACTTTAGTGAATAAACCATTTTCTATATAAAATACATATTGGGATATTTAGTTCGTAATACACCACTTGCATTCTATAGAAAATATTTGAAACCATCTGTTCTTGCTTTGCTGAGTCATGCGATCCAAGCAGAGGAAGAATTAACACAAGAATTAGACCATTACATACATTTACATTTCAAACATGACTCATATCCAATTTGCTGGATAATTACTGACCCATATAATATGCAAGAGTTTTGGGGTTTATTAGCCAAAGCTGGGTCAGATTTATTGTTTTAAAAGCATTTTACAGATCTGTTTCAATTCTAAGTTAAGCTCAATGAGCTAGCATAGGAAACAGACTTTGAAAATGCAAATTAGGCAATTCAAGTGTAAAAATGACACTGTTTTCACGCACACTTTTAGTATATGCTGTCTTTTATCTGCCAACATCAGTGATTGGTGGTCAAAATGTATTAAGACAATCAAAGTTAATAAATGTAAATTACGTCAAAATACATTTCCTTACTATTAAGACACCTAAGGAACGAAATGATGCAGCTGTTAACTGTGTAGAAATACTAACAAGGGAGTGTTCTTTTCAACTGGACAAAGCATTCTGCTTATATTATCATTATCTTCAATCAAGAACTCCAATGTTTAATACAAACAATGTAATAGTTTACAATAAGCAACTGCTTGGCATTGTCAGGCCTTCTAGCACCTGAAGTCAAATTTACCAATTCTGAATCTTTTGCAACTTGTTCATAAATTGGAGATAGTGCTTGGATGTATCTAGAATAATGTGTTTCACGACACAGAAACCTTAGAAACGTATTTGCATAGTTATATTTATAACATTTGAGAGCCATAAAAAATTATTATTATCTTTTATTTATATAGCGCCAACAATTTACACAGTGCTTAATACAAGACGAGAATTGACAGACTAAGACAAACCGATACATTAGATGGAGAGAGCCCTGCTCGCAAGCTTACAATCTTGAGGGAAGATCTTGCCATTGTATATTTATCCCATCAGACAGCCCTCCCTTTAGTATTGATGTATGTGATACCGCAACCAGCACCTCCTTGTGAATTAATGGCCCATTGCTACCCCACGCCCTTGTGTATTGCCCCAATCCAGCTCCATATTGTATATTTATCACATCACTCAGCCCTCCCTTTAATTTATGTGATGCCCCCAGCCAGCATCTCCTTGTGAATTAATGCCCCCATCAACCTTGCATATTGCCCCAGCTAGCCCCACATTGTGTATTTATGCAACCCAGCCAGCCCTCCCCTTTAGTATCATGTCTGCCCTGGCACCCAGGTTGCATCCACAGGACCTGCCTAGCACTGAGACTGGAAGCACTTGCCATATTTGCCCCCAAACAGCCTTCATGTGACATATTTTGCCTCAAACAGCCTCCTTGTGTCATGCTTCCCCCACTTCCATCCATGCTATTACACATATATTCATTCATTCACTCATTCACAAATATGAATTCACTCATTCCCAGATACTCATTCACAAATATTCCCTCATTCATTCACACATACTCATTCATACACCCTCCTCCGCACCTTTATCTAAATGGCAGATTTATCTGTGCCACGCTCAGGGGCCTGCTGCTTCCCTCTGTGTTGCTCGCACTCTGTACGAACAACTTCTCTTTTACTGTCCAGGGGAAGCAGGAGTGCAGCAAGGACATGCGAGTTAACGTGACTCTGCTGGGTTCCAGCATCCCATTGGGGGGTACAAAATATGTTGTTCGCACAGCAGTGAGCTCTCTGCGGAAGTGATAGTGGTTGTTGTGGCCAGAAAATGCCTTGGCCGGGCCAGACCAAATGATTTGGTTGAACGTTCCCCACCCCTGGCATAGAGTATTACATTTCTCACATAGGTGGCTCTTTAATTAGCACATCGATTGATCCACCCGTGCTTGTAAGAAGGATACCCCTAAGCATGTATTTGAGGAACTTCAAACTTGAAGTTCCACAATTCTGACCTATGGTGATCAGGACAAAATTTAAACTGTGAACAGATGAGGCATTTAATAAGAAAGGCTACACTAAAATCAGGGTTGTGGCACATGATCCAGAAAGATAAGCTTTAGCACCTTTAAAGTGAAAATAAAAATAAAGCCTTCGTTTTTATAAGAAACTTTATTCTTCATTAACATACAGGTGAATGTTCCACACTTCATCAGAAACTCTGGGCATGGTGGGTAAAGGCTGGGCATTACACATCCAGTTTGTGTAATGACTATAGAAATGGATCCTGTAAAGTAGGGTAGACCAGGCCTCAGTCGACAATACGACGTATACCGAAGGCAGGAGAACCGCAGGAGACGTAGTCAAACAAGCCTGCTCAGAACGAGAGGACCGAATCAGAGCCGAATCAAAATCCAGAAGCCAAGTCAAACAAGCTGGGTCAATAGGGACAGGAGCGGAGCCAAATCAGGAAAATCAATAAGCCAATAATTGTCAAGGGCAAGACGGGTCACAAAGGGTTAACCATATCAAAATCAAGCAGGAGTAACAAGTACCCACTTACACTAACCAAGGGTAGTGAGAGAATGAAGGTGCAGTGCTTTAATAGGCAAGCTGGAGCAAGAATTAGGCGATTGGGGTCACCTGAGGCCATATATACGAGTCACTGCGCACGCGCGAGTAGCGATCATGTGGTTGCGCATTCATTCAGGGAGGCGTGTGGCCTGCCTCACAGTCTGCGAGGCTGCAAGGAGGGAGCTGGTGCCCGCTACCTAATAACTAAAATTATTTAAACATTGACATATTTACTGATGGGTCTGTAACTGTGTCCATTTAAAGCATGTTAATATTAATTCTGCATGCTTGAAATAGATAACTTGTCTTGTACAAAGTTCCATTGTAGGTGGTCATGTTTTGAACACAAAACTGTCTGCAAAAAATCTCAATAATAAATCTACTTGTATTATTATTATTATTATTTTCTTTTTTACGCACACCAAAATCTGGATCTTTAAATGTTGTCTGTAATATTTATTGAAAACCAACACATTTAATTTCATATATTGTTGTAGAAAGATATTATGCCCTGAAACAGAGGATGTATTTATTTATTATTAGTTTCTTTTACAGAAACTATGTTCCCAGACCACAAGTATTCATGTGCATTCCAAGCAGTGACAGAGATTGGAAGAAGCTTTCATTCTTTTAAAGCAAAAGGGCCAAGGGTCGCCTCAGTCCATGAATCAATCTCCTGTGTGCTGTATGAGTTGAAGTGTGGCTGTGTGTAGTGTGGGGCCCAGAAATCATTGCTTATGAGTGTAAATGTTTGCATGTACATTTGCAAACACATCTGTGCTTACTATGTACAGGGTGGCCTGCTTTAACCTAATTTTTAAAGAACTGACCGCAAACTTGTCCTAATGCATCCCAGAAAAAAGATGACCATATTTTGTGAGCTGAACTCTTAAACAAAAAGAGATGTAACCATTGTTGTCCTTTAAAAATGTACTAGTTATTTTTGTCCCTTACATTATGCCTAGCACAAAATATACAAAATAGGGAAGCGCAGAACCTAAAAATCATAAAAAGGCATACACATTCAGATTCTCGGGTTGCTGCTAGAATAGTAATGGCCAATAAGTACCCAAAACACAGCAAGAATTCAGCACAGGCCCAGCAGATACCAATAGATAGAATAAATATTGGGAATTCCATTACACTATATGGTCATATATTGCTTAGCCCACCACCATGTCAAAGTACCCCAAGTTTGGCAAGTCCCATCTAATTTTTCATGGCTATCTTGTTTACCATAAGCTAAATCAGAGGTATTCAAGAAGTAAAACCAAGTGCTCATACTTAGCCACATTACCTTCACTTAGCAAGGACACCCAAATTATTGTAACGATGTAGCCAATCAATAGATTATTAACACTAGTCATGAGACCACTGTTGAAGTAATCATAATTTAGTACTCATAGAATGTAACTATAAAACATCAATTTATTATTACTCAACAGGTTTGGAAACAATGTGTTACATCTGGTTTGCCAACAATGACATCCCAAACAGCAACACTTATGCATCAATATAGCATATTGACTAAAGAACTGATTAGGTATTATCATGTAACCCCCTAAAGCCATATGTAGAATTACAAACATGTTCAAATTCAACACCAAGCAGCTGAGAGCATATTAGAGCCAATTATTCCCGAGCATAAAACAACAGGCTATAGAGTGATTGCAATATCCCACCGCATAATCAAAAGACAAAGGGAAAGCACACAAAAGAGGTACCTGTCCACCTTGAACATCTTTTTTACACTAAAAATACTGACATAGACACAGACTTGTTTGCATCCCTCATGTGTTAGAGGGGTTTACTCTGTGCCCGTTGTCAAGGACCAGAACTACTTCAAGAAATGGGTGGAAACCAGTGCCCCCTCCTGATCCAGGTGCCCTAGGCCGCTGCCTCAGTTTCCTGGCACTAAGACTGGCAGAGAAAATAAATATTTAAGTTTAATAAAGATATCTGTTTTCCTGTATGAGATTCAGGGGCAGAACAATAGGGGGTCCAGCTGGGCCAATGCACCAGGGCTCGCACCCAAAGGGACCTGGTCCCACTGGCATAATGGAGGCCCCTGCATAGGCAGCACTGTAGCCGCATCCCCCCCGGCTGAGCAAACCACTAGGCCGGGAGGCTGCTGCCTTACTGAGTCTAAGTACTGGAATATTAATCAGAGGCAGTGTTTGAAAACCTCAAGGGAGCACCAGAAGAGAGCTGGTGGACTGCTCCCTCCTGAGCCGACAAAAGTAGGGGTGGCTGTAAGTATGTTACATTGATAACCCAGAAGAGCCACAAATAATGTAACGGCTACACAGAGAGGCAGCAGCAACACTATGAGAAAAAAGTGGTAACCCCACTCAATAACTTGTTTTATTTGAAATAATAAGATTGCACTTTCACTCATAGAAAATTAAATAGTTCAGGCGGCGTTAAATTTGTTTGTGTTTCCAGGAAGGAGTTAAGATGGAGGATTATATATGGATGTCACTTAAGCTGGTGTTGTTATAAAAAGGTTTTTCAAAATACCCAAATATATTTCATGCTAACTTATTAGGTAAGAAACAAAAGATAAGTGTATCAATATTGATGTCAGAAAAAGTTAAATATTTTTGTGGAGAATGGCAATAATTGTCTGTAAGCTTTACAATATAACATACACTCTGGTATAGCTATATGCACCAAACCAGTCTCCTTTAAGATTCTTTAACACTTTGATGAGTAGAGAGGATCAAATTGCGAAGGGTACTCTAATCGTTGGAGGTGATTTCAATTGTACAGTGGATACTAAGTTAGATAAAAGTTCATCAAGAGATACAGTAAGGGATTTAAACTTTTTCTCGCATGCTCATTGTGACGGAAACACTGTCAGAAGCTGATCCTTAAGGAACCAGAAGCCTTTTAACAGGAACCAAAGATCCAGCATATAAAAGGTTAAATGAACAGAGCTCTTGTCATATTACCCCATACACCAGACAAAACTAGTGATAAGCGCATGATCCCATTAGCAAACAATGCCCTGCCCAGACAGCCTGGCCACTATATACAGCGATACCCACACAACACAAAGTCACCGATTTTGGGGTGGTCCTGGGGCGGCGGTAGCAATTCTGGGAAACAGATGGATAGCTTGGAGTCCCAGGATGTCTCAGTTCAAATGAAAATGGCAGCTAGGACTTAGTCAGGCAAAAGAGCAGGAAGAACAGGAAAACGGGGCTTTCCTGAGCAATTGCTACATAAGCTAATACATTCTCTCAATGGTATAGCTCTAAATGTATGTCGAGGATGACAACTGCTAACCATAAGACTCGTATTGACAGTTATTGGTTTTGAATAGTTATCTGTGATCACTTTGTTAGTTTTTCACAGGTTCAGTCTCATCATCAACCAACAATTTGTCTTGTTTGTTATGAAAATGCTTTTAGCGTTAAATCATTAACACATTTTGGCTAGTCTTAAAAAAAATTATTACATTTTGGAAAAAAATTAAAGAGAGATATGGTCTTGCAGAAAGCCATTATTGGTAGCACAAAATAAAGTTTAAAGTTGTGTGAAAACGAACCCTTTGGATTCTATGTATTTACATATTAAGACATCATAATCTGTTCCTTAGCGGGTCTAAAAAATAGGTAAATACAACCTTAGATGAATAAAAACACATGACATATTAAACAGTCTCATGATTTATTCAACACAAATAAAGCCAAAATGAAGAAGCCATGTGTGAAAAACTAAGTACACCCTTACTGCTTCTATAGGAATTAAGATGCTTAGTAGCAGATATGTGCTGCTAATTAAAAGCCCCTGATCCATTTACCATTTAAAGTCCATCATTCTACAGTGAGAAAGATTATTCAAAAGTGGAGAACATTCAAGTTTATCCCAGGAGTAGACGTCCAATCTTCACAGGAGTGAACGTCATAGAAAATTCACCCCAAGGTCAGACCGTGCAATAAGAAAAGACTGAACAAGTGTAGTTTGTTTGGGAGGATTGCCTTCTTGTCTCTAAAAAGAACATGGCAGCGCGGCTTAGGCCTGGAAAGTTGCATCTGAACAAACTTCTTCTTCCACAAGACTTCTGGAACAATTATCTTTGGGCAGAGGAGACCAAAGTGGAGATGTTTGGCTATAATGCAAAGTGCCACATTTGGCGAAAACTAAACACAGCAAATCTGCACAAATAACTCATACCAACTGTCAAGCACAGTGGTCGAGTGATGATTATTTGGACTTGTTTGGAAGCCACAGCACCTGTGAACCTTACAGTCATTGAGTCAACCATGAACTCCTCTGCGTACCAAAGCATTCTATAGTCACATTTGAGGTCATCTGTCTGACAGCTAAAGCTTGGCACACTAGCTAATCTACAACGGAATGGCTGAAAAAGAATCAAGGTGTTGCAAAGGCCCTGTCAAAGTCCAGACCTCAACCTGATTGAAATACTGTGGCGGAACCATAAGAGAGCTATGCATAATCAAATGCCTGCAAAGCTCAAATAACTAAAGCAGTGTTGTAAAGAAGAGGTAAAAATGTATCCATAACGCTGTAAGAGACTGATAAAGTCATACAGGAAACAATTACTCCAAGTTATTGCTGCTAAAGGTGGTTCCACAAGCTATTGAATCATAAGGTGTACTTATTTTTTCCACATATGGCTTCTCCATTTTGGCTTTATTTTGTTGAATAAATCAGTACACAGTGTAAAATGTCATGTGGTGTTGAGTATGTTGTGTATCTGAGGTTGTATTTATCTAATTTTTAGTCATGCTAAGGAACAGATGATTATTATTATGTCCTGATGTGTAAAACCGTAGAATTCAAAAAGGGTGTACTCTCTTTTTCACATGACTGTATATCTCTAAAAGTAGAACATTTGTACTTAAAGGAAAGAAAGGGTACCAGCACAATAGTAGCCTTCATGAATGGAGAAGAAATTAAATATTTCCAATCCTTACAAACACAATACAGATTATTAAACAGAGAATAATTATATAAGAGTGAAATGATTTATCAACTGCCACTGCATTTCAAATCTATATACAGTAGTCAAAAAATTAAACAGATTGATTCTGAACACTGAAAAACAGATACATCTAAAAGATAAGGAGAACATTCAAGCCTATAATTAAGTGCTGTATTGCAATAATATATGCAACAGGTAACTACAGTATGTATATATACCATGGGTGTAGCCATATGTCTTGTTTTAAGGATCTGCAATATTATTCCTCTCAATTACGTTACCGCTGCCCTATTTATGTTGCTGGCTCTTGTTGATTGATTGAGACAGCCTTTGTTGGAGTGAATATGACCAATGGAGATAAACAGAGAAAAATTTAGGACGGGTAACTAAGCAGATAATGCCATAAATGTCAGGTTCCGTGCGATAAACTAGCAACCAAAATTTTATAAATATAAAACAATCACAGTGATTGTCAAATAAAAACTACAAGCTATAGTAATAGACTAATTAAGTTATTCTATAAGCTTTGAAGTGACAGTTCCATTTTGAGGGAGATATAAATAAATACATTTAAAAAAGTGTAACATTTCAGACTAACTTGAATCTACGGACTGATCTCACATGTTTATCAGCAACTAGAAAGTTACTAAATATGGGAGGGAAATTTCCACTCAGTGTCTACTTACACTGCATCATTGTGTTTACTTGAAAAATTATTTTCTTTTCCTTGCCACAGACAAACGGACATGTAAAACTTTCCATCCCTGTATACCCACACACAAAATCCTCGGAGCAAATGACCACGTTAGCTCTAATGTTTTTTCTGCTAATCCATCAAGTCATATGAATAATGTATTGATTGAGAAATGACCAATGTATGATATGCTTTTTTGCTGTCTTACCTTGCTATTAAAAATGCAGTGTACATTTTTCCATAGATGTTTGGCACACACTAGTGTATTTGCGGTTGTAAAAGCTCATAATATGCATCAGCGTGCTGATTATTACATAGGGGCAGAAGGTGACTTGCAATACTATTTTGGTAAGGGCACAGAAGGAGGAGCAATTAAAGAGACTTAATGTCTATTTTCCTCCTGTGTCGTACCTATAGGTTCATTTAATTTTTTTCAACAAAACTCACCCTTGCCTAGAGGAACATCTATAATATTAGATAAAATTAGATTAGATTAGATTACAATCCTTTTCTGGATTAGCATAAAAATTTTAAAGAGCTAATATACATTACTTTATGTGTTCACTGAATTAATCTGGGCTAATAACTTTATGATAATTATTTGTAATCTGTGGGATTATCGCAATTAAATTACATAAACCTACTCTACGTATTAAAATACAAAGAAAACAGAATGTAAAACCCATCAAATGCTTTGTTTCGAAGAAAAACTCAGTAATATTCGGTAGATAACGGTAGTTAGATGGTAGACAAACACATTCGCATTAATTTTCCTTTACTGTTCTCACATTTTGATGGATTGGTGTCTTGTTTATTTCCTTGTCTATTTCAAATTTACAGCAGGCCAAGAGAAGACACTCAGGGCCTGTTCTTTAGCTGGCCAGCCACCTATCCGTTCCAGAACCTGGACAGCAGATATTTGAACTGGCTTAACTAACTATATTTCTGCAGACATTTCCAATAGCCGACCCAATTAACCAACTTTATTTTGGCTCATTAAGAAAGCAGCCGGATGCATCTTATTCTGCCCATTTGACAGGACAGAAAAAAGTGTTAAGTCTATTTTAGTCCAAAATAGTAACCACTGCTTGAGTATCTAGTCAAATATTTTTGCATTGCCAAGAAAACATACTTAATGATGGAGGGGAAAGAAACATGTGTATTTAATCAGTTTATATAGACTAGCTTACTTTTTGGGGGGAAATATATTATTTTCATAACATCGCTATTGAGATATTTGAAGTAAGATTTTTTTTACTCGTTCCTTGGCCTGTGTTTTCTCCACAAAAAAAACATTAAACATTAGCTAGGTCATTAATGAAAAAGCACATAGTGGAAAATCCTGACATTCAATGAAGATGTAAAACCATTTTCACTTCATTAATAATCATCATTAAATCTTGACCTACATGTGCCAGACTTGCACACTTTGGTACTATTTATATATATATATGTCTGAAATAACCACAGTGTTACCTTTGCAGTTGTTAAGTGCCAGAAACACATCACTGGGGCTTCTAGGCATGATATCGAATTTATTAAATATTGTTTGTTTCGGTTAGGCATAATGTAATTTAAAGTGACTGGGCTTTAATTCCCAGAGCTGTATTATAAATCCCCAGCCCCTGAACAGGATAAAAATTAGGATAGCTAATTGTTTATCTACAATCCATAAGGAATAGTTTGAATATAGTTCCACTGTCTGAAGACTCAGGCTCTGTTGACTTATGGATGATACTGTTTTTTTTTGCATTGTATTGGAAATGCCATGCACAAAAGCTGACATGTACTGCTTTGAATATTTTCAAGGAACGACTGCTTAACTTTCCTCTGATACTCTACAGCTATTGTCTGTATATATATAATGGTCAAGAAGTCTTAAGATTCTGAGTTTTCATTGAACCGATCCAGGTCGGAAGGGCCCTTTAAACCTTTTTGAATCGTCACGGGGAGACAGGAGCGTATTGGGGGTCACGTGTAATTGTGTGTGTGAGAGCATGGATGTGTGGGTTAGTTAGTATCAGTAAGTGTGTGTAATTTGTGTGTTTACATATGTTTTATGTTGGAAGGAGGGGGGGCAAGGTGCAAAGAAGGCACCAACTAGCTGTTGAAGTTGAGGGGCCCGGGGGTCACACCTGATTTGATTTAGATTTTGCTTCTGTTCACTGATTTTGCATTTTGTTAAACGATAAAAAGAAACTATTAACATGTCTCTTTTTGAAACTTTACAGCATTTTTTCACACCCGCCTATACTTTTTGCACTGTACTATATATATTGTCATCTATAAGTAGACATTTGTCCTGTTCATAAAAACCTAAACACATGAGCCATTATCACATTTTCCTCACATTTTCCAGACTTTAAGTGGATGCCTGATTAGGATACAGAAACTTTTTCTGAGTGACCTGTTTGCACATAAACCTAGCCCTTGCGCATTGATATCATGTAATACGCATATCAGTAAGGTCCCCATGTTCCTGTTTTCAGGATATTGTTCCCATGATTGTGTCCCTTGTCCTCTTAAATCTACAGGTAAATTAAAAAATATAACCAATCAGGCAATTTAATTTATTGAATATCACCCTTCAAAACATATGCTAAATAATATAGGAATAATAAGGAAAGTGTCATATTTAATTAGTGCCAATAGTCCCAGCAAGGTAATGTGGTTAGCATTATAATAGCTCATCCATATATTTGTATTCCTACCTGTCACACAGGATCTAAATTTTGGCAAATTCGTTTACACAAAACAAACAAATCCGGAGACTCTATATTTTAGTAAATGACATGACATTTATAAAATTCTTACAAACGTTTAGTAACAAATGAATACAGAACTCATAGGTGTAGCAGAATCATTCCTGCTCGTTCTCAGAGGAAAGCAGTATATTTTTGTATTAAGTTAAGCAATAGTTTGTCTTATTGGGAGGAAATATCTCCAAAATAAATGTTGACAAGCTGGGCTAGGAAAAATTTCCTGAGTGGATAATCCACATATTTAAGAGTTTTTTTCTTCCTTTACCAGAACTCTCATTGCCATTGGTTGATGACCAGACACAAGTTTCCTTTCGCTAACACACTGAATTAAATTATAGCATCAAAGTAGCGACCGGGAGATCTGTATGTCCTATGGTACAGACTTCATGATTACAGCATTGCCTTCATTGGCTTGAGTAAACTTAACTACACCTCTGTAATTAGTAATTTAACAAAGAACATTATTTTGGGTGGTATGTTACATTACATCATATCAAACCCAGTAGTGAAATTTCATGTGTTTCCGCCTGGCATTAAAATAGTTTTGCATATTACAATTCGTGTGGCCAGTATGATATGGTCAGTCAAAAGAGTCTTAGCTATGACTAATTGAAAAATACATTATTTGGCGTTCAAATTTGTAGGATGGCTCAGCATAGCAGATGATAGAGATGAAAACTTTTTTTTTTTTTTTAAGATAAATTGTTTACTTCCATTATAAGGCATATTGGTCCTTGATCTTGCCTTATGTTTAGACTTTGTCTTTATGTCTATCCTGTGAATCCTTAGATTTCATTCCTGCGTTAACATTTGCCCCTTCTGCTGGAAGGTTTATCCACCATACTTTCAGTAAAAAATATTTTCTTACATTACATCAACACCTCTGACTTCCTATTTTTTTATACTTTGTGTACTAGCATTTCTCCTCCTCCTTTAAAAAACAAACTTGCCTCTCGGGCCCAGACTGACCATCTGGCACAGCGGACAAATGCTAGGTAGGCCAATAAGGCCACATACTTACCAATATTTCCATTCCAACAGCAGATCGGGTCCAGCAGGGTGCAGCCACTGGCTAGTTACATCCGTCTGCCCGCTGCAATAAAGACATAACCTACAGCTACGTGGATGTCATTTGGCATCCATCAGCCAGGATTTCTTAGTGATGCCCAATGCTGCCCTGTTCCCTCTATGTTTTGTTTAATACATTTCATGCATTTAAATAAATTCTGTTCTTCTGTTACATATTAAAATGTCTAAAGCTTGCACTTGAATAAAGCTTAAAAAACCAATTAAAAATAATGATGTTATGCTTTTTATGCAGTTTCCCGAAAAAAGTCAATTGTGTTAAATGCAATATTGATGCAAACAGAACATGCTTGACCAATATCATTAACAATATATCAACTATAGCCCTCAATTTTGGTAGTTGCCTGGTCTTATTCCAAATGAGTTGCTTGCACATTAATGAAGGACTTGTCATGGTCAAGTATCAGCTTTAATAGTAAATATGCATTGCGTAGCCAGCAGCATTTACATGCCCAAAGCATCCTTCATTTATATATCATAACAAATCTGGGCCATAATAAAAAATGACCTAAGGTGAGAAATGCTTGCCTGTAATTCTATTTTTGATTGGTCAGATCAGTTCCCGAAATAACCCATAACATTTATCTTCTGGTACTTAAATAGTTTATAATTTGGGGGGCACACAAAGGGTAAATGAAGGATATATTAGGCAGCAAGGGAAAATGTGTGTGTATTTATCCATGTTGCAATGAAGTACTGCCGAGCTTGATCTGTGAAATGTGCCTCTGTCTCTCTGTCTGAAGCATCGACAGAGCCTTCACTGAGTTCTTTCCTTACTTGGTCCTGGTTTACAAAGCCTTTTTCATAGCTTCAGAACAAGGAGAATACTCTTGTGGTAAAAAGCAGAAGCTGACCCAACCCTTTTTGGCAAAAGGGGTTGCATTTTTTCTTTTAAATGTCACCTTTTTAATGCATTTGAATACATCTTTTTCCTCCTTTACACAACCACCATCCAGAGAGACTATTTCTTTTCTATTAAGGGTTGTTGCCTGACATTTGCAGCCACCTATCGACAAGAATGGGTTAATGGCTGGAACACGACTGAATGGAAAAATAGGATTCAGTGTGTACTTTTAGTCATTCCGGTGATGTAACCAGAAGCTGGAAATGAGAAATCTGAGGGTGAAGAGAGAAAAAAAAGAGTAAAAACTAAGGAAATTATGACATTTATTTAAAAAGAAATACATCTATGTGGATTTTTAGAAGGAAGACTCAGATGTGTCTGGTTTTTAATGTTAATGTTGTTGACCTATGTGATTGGTAGTTCACATAATAACATATTTAATTAACTTAAGGAAATACAGCTACTTTTATAAAATAAATGGCCACGTCCAAGCAGTCCTGGTTAACACATTCCTTTATTTAAGTTCTATTGGCTACTCATATTTACAGTATATGAGCCTCAGAAAGTCTTTTGCCTGACAAATGCGGACCACAAAGCTGGAGTTCAAAACATAGTTGAATCCATGCTCATATATAATATTTCCATAAGCCACACGTATATATTCTTTGTTGAAACAATGTTTTCAGAGTAAGGGTGGTTGAGCAGTGGGAGGGAATGGGTATGCGGCTTAATGTGCCCCATCCAGTCATATGACTTGTATTTCTACACACATACTACTATGCTGACTAGGTTTATGGTAACAGGTCCAGGAAGACAGCAGTCCCTTGCTACAAAACCAGGGGACAGATTGTGGTATCGGACTATCTGCCCCTGCCAGCTGAGAGAGCCAGTTACAAGTGATATCCCTGATCTGGTCAACCAACTCATTTACACTATGGGAGCATAGGATGCATTACAAGATGCTGCCAGATTTTAAGTCACGTAGCACTGGTATAAGAGGTCATATTTTGGTCTTTCACAGTAAGGATGGGGTTCAGTGGAGGAGGTGGCTTGGAGAGCTGCCCTTGATCAGGCCTAGGGCATCTCTCAAGATAAATACATGGCTGACTCTAGTGTGACCACATCACCATTTTTTAACCTTTCACATGTTGTATATACCAGCACATGTGAAGCACTATCCCATAGTTACTTCTTATATCCCACAAATTTTGCATGTATCGGTCAACTAGATATAGAATGTATAATATTTTATCTATTTCTCCAGGGAAAAAATGGCCAATATGCTCAATCTAAGTACACATACAACTGTTTCAAGCTTTTTCAACATTCCAGACATTAGCCAATGCTTTTTCCTGAAATACATACAGTCAGAATTAACTGGTGTTGTTCCATCCTACACTGGAATTGGAAATTTACTTGCACCAACAACAGAACTAGCCACCTAATTACAGGCCTTCATGTCTGGCATCAGGACAAACTAATTGAAAGACTGTAAAAATAGTTACTGAAAGTATAATTGTTGCCAAATATCAGATGGAACTAAAATGAAAAGGGAATTGAATATGCATTTTCTCTTAAAGTCTGTAGTATTAAAAGTTACAGGAAGTGTATTTCAACACTTGATAAACAATTTTATCAACTGTTAACAACCACTAGAGCTAAGGTGTAAGGCTAAATTAATATTTGGTTTGACTGTATTTTGGATGAGCTGTGGGCGGACAGGATGGGCCAAACGTACTTACAGTAAAACCCTTTATAATCAATGTAATTATAGAGCATCTTACGCCTCAATTAACTGGACTATGAAACCCATCATTTCACTCTGCAATTTAATATAAATATCTTGCATTTTTGTGGCTAGACCTGGTTAAGCTGTAGAAGGCTTGGGCCAGTCTGGAGCATAAAAACAAGTGGCTTGGCCTTACTCATCAGGAGAAGAGCACAGAGCCAAACCAGATAAACTGCATCATCTGCTTCTATGTTTGGTTCCTTGATTACATTTCATATCTGGTGGAAAAGTCTGGCTCTGCTTGTGAGATCCCAGCACAATTATGTTTCAAGTAAATATTTGTATATAAACCTCTCATAAAACAATGCAGGCGAATATGTATAAGAGTTCTCAGTTATCTTACGGTCAGACTGTAGTTACTGGGCCTGACTGGAGTCAAAAAACAGATTTCAAGATCAGCACATGAAAACACCGAATTAGATTCCAGGAAAGCAATGCACCAGCAAGTGTTGTCAGGCTCAGCCTTGGTTTATAAAGGTCTCTGATTACAGGATGAGCAGAGGTGTGCCAGAAATCCCAAGAGGGATGGATGTTGGATCCACAGCAGCTGAGGTATCTGCTAGGCAATGGCGTCTCCACAGCCATGTCAATGATTTTATGTTCGCTACGCTCCTCTCAAATGTTCCTTTCTGTCCTCCAAATGATTTCCTTGTTGTGGGCTTTTGACCAGGGACGATTGAAGACAAAAAGAGGGTCTTGGTTTTTATTAAATAGAGAGTCTTATCTGTTCATTTTCAAGTGATAGGTTTACAAAATACTCAAAAACTGTGAAAAGGCAGAATGATTATGGGTAGCGTTTTCTCACATCAAAAATGCAGCATTCTATTTTCCATCCTGATTAAGCCACAATGATAAAACTGCTTTAGGTAAGGAAAAGGGTTTCGGTAACTAAAAAAGGCTTAAGCCGGAGTAGAAGATCATGAAAAATTTCTGGTCATAATTAGTCTTGCATGAAATTAAATGACAGGAATCGGGGACCCTAGATACGCAGAGTTGAAATACAGCACTAATGGAAAAATAGCGATTATAGCCTATTACCCCAAACATCAAACAAAACCAATGTTAAGGTAAAACAGGAACTCGGTTTAATGGGAAACACCGGTATTTACACAGTACAATTGGGTGATACAATAGTCACAGCAAAACACACATAGTTATTGTAGTCTGTAGGGAAGATGGTAAATACGGATGGTTCCCTGGTTTCTGGCTGAAACCAGTTTAAAACAGGATACCAGTTCTTGGTGCAAATTCTGGCCATAGAGGTCTCTGTCCTGTAAATCCTCACCCGATGGCGAGTAACCTCACATAAACCCCCTCCCAAAATGCAGGTACCCCAAATGTGTGTCCGAACACCACAGTCTTTAGAGTCTCTGGTAATTGGGGAAACGTGGCACTCTGTATCAGGGAGAAGTAGTCCCTAACCTCCCCAACAACAGAACTCCTTACAAGGCCAGGGCTTATAGTTTGTAGGGAGACAGAAAGATAGATATATATAGAGAGAGACTGCAAGACTATTGATTCATTGTTTCAAAGCAAACATCGCAAAGAATACCAAAAGTGGAGGGATATTTTCAAGAGAATTCTTGACTGTGTGCTTTTTTTGGCTCAACAAAATTTGGCATGTCATAGAGAAAACATTGACTCTAATGAGTCAAATTATGGAAATTTTCTACAGTTGATGAAATTGCTTGCAAAGTATGATCCCATGATATCTTTTAATATTAATAGGCTGACAGAAATGCACTCAATATACACTATATGAATAAACCTATTGGGACATTTCCACCTTAATTATTGTATTCAGGTGTTTCAAATCAGACCCATTGTCACAGGTGTATAAAATGAATTAGTTAGCCATGCAGTCTGCATTTAAAAACATTTGTGAAAAAAAAGAGTTGCTCTGAAGAGCACAGTGAATTTAAGCATGGTAATGTGATAGGGTGCCATCTTTGCAATAAGTCAGTAAATGAAAATTCATCCCTGCTAGATATTCCACGGTCAACTGTAAGTGGTATTATTGCAAAATGGAAGAATTTAGGAAAAGCAGAAAAGCCACAAACAGGAACACCATGTAAAGTCACAGAGCAGTGTCACCGAACGTTTAAGTGCATGGTGCATTAAAGTCGCCAATGCTCTGCTGATTCCATAGCAGAAGGGTTCCAAACATCCATTTGGCATTAATATCAGCACAAAACCTATGCAGCAGGAGTTTCATGGAATGGGTTTCCATGGCTGAGCAGCTGTATGCAAGTACAATGCCAAGCGTTGCATCGAGTTGTGTAAATCTCACCGTCACTGGACTCTGAAGCAATGGAAAAATGTTCTGTAGAGTGACGAATAACGTTTCTCTGTTTGGCAGTCTGATGGGTGAGTCTGGGTTTGGCAGATGCCAGGAGAACATTATCTGCATGACTACATTGTGCCAGCTGTAAAGTTTGTTGCAGAAAGGATAATGGTATGGGGCTGTTTATCAGGGGTTGGACCCCTTTTTTCCAGTGAAGGGAAATCTTAATGCTTCAGCATACCAAAACATTTTGGACAATTCTATGCTTCCAGCTTTGTGGAAACAGTTTGGGGGAAGGCCATTTTCTATTCCAGCATCACTGTGCCCCAGTGCACAAAGCAAGGTCCATAAAGACAAAGATTGGATAAGTTTGAAGTGGAAGAATTAGACTGGCCCGCAGAGCCTTGACCTCAACCCCATCAAACACCTTTGGAATGAACTGGAACGGAAACTGCAAGCCAGGCCTTCTTGTCCAACATCAGTGCCTGACCTCACAAATGCTCTACTGGATAATTGGACAAAATATCTACAGAAAAACACTTAAAAATCTTGTGGAAAAGGTACAAGCTGTTATATCTACATATTAATCTCTTTAGGATGTAATGCCATAAATGTCCCTGTTGGTCTAATGGTTTTCCAATACTTTTGTCCATATGGTGTATCTCATTTATGACCAGATGTAGCAAGTTATAGGCTACGTAGATATCATTGGTGACAAGGTAGCTCTTGTAGAGTTGTTTATTGATTTCTTCCAATGATATTGGGAACATGCTGAAGAAACGACAACTAAGATCTGTAACAAACCGCCTGCAGAAGGTCTCAATATCCGAAATTCCAATCCGAGTTAAAAGAGTGGAAGGTGCAAGGTAGTGTTTCCAGCATGATGCAGTTCTTGCTCTTGCTGACCATGTAGATGCTATAATCGACACATTAGAAGAGCTAAGAGATTGTTCCAATGAAACGGCAGACACCAGAAATGATGTCTGGTGCATCACTGCAAGCCTTATGAATGAATCCTACTTTGCAAATTTGCAATTATGGAGTCCTATTTTGAATGACAGTAATGATGCTCAACTGTACCTTGAAATTTCAAGCCGTCACAAATAGATGGACACGTTGGCTACATTGTTTGCTGAAAATAGTGAGAGTTTGGTAAGAGAGCCCAAGGAAAAGGCCCAAAACAAGTTGTCGCACCAACAACATATCGTGGGAGAGACAAATTCACTGGTGAAAGCAAAGTTTGGATAAAAGAGTGCAAGGGATGCTGGTCTAACCTTGCTTGAAGAAATTGAGCGAGAGCAATTTATATGCTTCATGTAGACCGACACAATAGATAAAAGAATATACCAATGGATTTGGGTTTTTGCATGTTTCTGTGCTGCTTAGTGCCAGTAAAGATCTGAATACTTGTGATAAAATAGAGAATGTCTGCTCTATTTACCAAGAGCTGAACGGCGCAGAGTTGCTGGAAGAAATTAAACGATTACAATGACAGCTTGCACCTTTTATATCAGCTACACCAGAACAAGAAAATTAAATTAGAGGACGGGACATTTAACAGCTGGAGTTTCTGTAGCCAGGTGTAAGCAGAGTTTTTCAAAGCTCAAACGTATAAAGTCATACTTAACTTCTACAATGGGTCAAATAAGGCTATCAAACTTTGCTGTCAATAGAAAACGAGCTGTCGTCAAGAATAGATTTTGACAAAGTTATTTTCAACTACAGAATAAGGTGGAGACCAGATAGAAGGTAGGGCAATGAGAAAATAGCAAAAATGTCGAAAGTCTAGCCGAGGTCAGGGTTTCCGATAACAGGATGATCAAGTCCAAGCCAAGGTCAGGGAGCCCTTGAGACAAATGCGCTATAAGTATAGGCACAACCATCAGAGGGCAATGTCCAAGTGAGCTCTGACGGTAGTTATGACGTGTGGGAGTTAATTAACACCAATTACAGATTTTGGCGGCGAAGTTCCAAGACCTTAACCTATTGCTATAAGCAGTAAGGGTGTATATATATATATATATATATATATATATATATATATATATATATATTATATATATATATATATAAAGGCACCACTAGAGGGGGCATAGAACCAGAAGAACGTCTTCCTCTATACCATGTGGTGGTTGCGGTGTGTTGGATGGGAGTCTCTCCTCCTCGGCTGCTTTGCCCCTGAAAAAGTTAATCAATTGTCAAAATACATTTTTCTTTGACAGTTGGAAGGGCACCTGGATCTATGGTTAAAATTTTAATAACTTAATTCATAAATTACCCTTTTCTATTGCATTAGGACATTTTTTTTAGAAATACTATAGTTTTTCCATGTGAGATGAGAGAGAGAGAGAGAGAGCGCAAAATCAACCTAATTTTTGGTCTCTCCCCATTACATTCTTTTAGAATTTGGCTCTTTAAACACATAATACATCAAAGTTTTGCGGGAAGTAAAGAGGTTATAAAGATCAATTGATTTTAAAACCACACATATACCCTACAATTATAGGGTACTCCGCTTTCAGGTCAAGGCCTGCACATAATTTGTCAGCATTGTAAAACGTAGAGGTTAACTGCCAGGAGTTTATTTTAAAAATAGTAATAGTAGTATTCCTTCCAGAAAAAAAGTAAAGGGAATTTTAATAGCTAGCTGTATAGTAGTATTTTTAGGTTACAGAAAAAAAAAAGATAGTTTTCAGTCATGGAGAAAAAATGTAAGTGCTTAAAATAGCTGGGTCTCTAGCTACACATTGGTTCAACAGGCACAAAGGCAGCAGTTGCTGTTGCATGAATACTTTGGAGCCGCTTTCCGTTAAGGGGTAGCCCAGAAGTACAACTAAACTATTAAGGTTGCCAGGACCTAATGTTTTGCACCTGATGGACCAGCGGTAGTGTGCCTATCAGTCCTGGGCCCCTGCCTGTGTACAAGCCTGTTCTCATACAGTGATAAAGTATCATAGCTGCCGATAGGCAGACACTGTGGATGCTGAAAAGGGGAGGAGACTTGCCCTGTGACTTCCTGAACGTGTTGTAATGTCCCACCACTAACCACACGCAGTCCTTTTTTTAATAAAGCATACTTACTAATAATTTCAGACTTAATTGTGCAAAAAAAAAAACATTTTCACAGAGAACATGTTTATGTTTAGGCCCCCGGCTGTTCATTTTTTCAGAAAAATGTCAAATCATTAGAAAAAAACCACTCATTACTTAAGTTTGTGAAGCATAAACCTGGTACCAATTTCTTGAAAACAATACTTTGTTTAATTTAACATAAAAAATATAAATTTCTCCTGATCTTCTGACGTAAGGAAGGGCTGTTTTCTTTCCAGTGCAAAAAAAAACCTGACCTACAGAATAACCCTCAAGTCCCTCAAAATTAAATCAAGATTACATTCAGTTATTTGTGTAATTAAATATCAGTTGCTGCAATAAACCAAATTGCTTAATAGCGCAGGCACTTTGGTTTCTGGATATCTAGGTGTGCCTACATAAAATGGTAGTACCGGCCATGAGCAGCACTAATACAGAAACTTTTTATACATACCGGTATTTGGAAGGCACTCAATCCTTGTAGCCGACACCACTCGAACAATAAATTTGATAATAAAAAGGCTGATTAATATGTATTTCCTCTGGGGACAGCTCACTTATTTTTTTATTTCAATTTCAGCGAGACCCCCTCATTTGCTCTGCCATTTCTACATTGTCGTACAATATGTTATGATATTAAAACAGCTTAATAACAAATGTTTAAAAAAAATGTATATATGTACATAAATACCTATATATTACTTTGTAACACAGAGCTAGCCTCGCCATATTCGCAGAAGCAAAGTATCTATCAATCCAAGTCACCTCCACTAAGGATAATGAAACGTGGCAGCAGCTAAATTGTCTGTGCTAATTAATAGCAGGCACGGGTCACTTGACATTTAAAAAGTAAAATTTCAAGAACTCTACACGTCTTGATTGTAAAGTGAATGTCACATATATACATTGCTCCCTTCCATATATTGCTTCAGATAATTTCCATTCACCTCCCTGATCAGCTTGGTGTTGCAGCACAAAGATTCATTGCATGTTAAATTACAAGCCGCGGCTTCTGAATAGAGACTTTGTGCTGGGCCGCCAGCAGTGCAGTGAAGAGATTTTGCTCTGAACCCTGAACAGAGGTCTTATGTTACGTCAGGATGCTGGTGCTTGTGTGCTCCATTGAGTAAAAGGAAGAGTGCTTGTCTCGTTTAAAATGAAGCTCATTGAGAGAGGATGGGCTAAATCATCACATTAATGAGACTTATGAATATACAGTGAAATCTTGGTACCCCTTCTGCACCGTATATCCAGAGACTAGATTGGCACCCCCCTGCAAGGGATGTTGAGCAGCCTCCCTTATATCATATCTACCATATTGTAGAACTGAATGCTTGAGTCTCTGAATAGACCATTCTACATTCTGTGAATTTAGAACTTAATTATATGCAGCTTTATTAAACTGCACATTTTCAAATTTTCAGCCAGTGATATGAACATCTGTCTGGTAGTAGTTGTCTTTAGTTCAGACTAGATTCACTTATGCATTAAAAAGCCCACTAGGACCTGGGGCTCTCCAGCTATCATATTCAGGGGGAGCACATGGGGGGACAGGGACCAAAGTAGGGTGGGGCAATTATAAATTGCTACATATACACACATATATATATATACACACACACACACACACGTATATATATATATGCTTTAGACATGCATTTTTAACTACATAATATGTACGTATCTTTTTGAAGTAAAGACCTTGATTGAAATATGATTTAAATATAACAGCTGAATATTAGACCCTGCTGCCAATATGAATATAAATATTAGACCCTGCTGCCTATATATATATATATATACATATATTGATATTAGCCCCTGCTGCCAATATATTTATAAATATTAGACCCTGCTGCCAATATACATATAAATATTAGCCCCTGCTGCCAATATATATAAATATTACACCCTGCTGACAGTATATATCTATAAATATTAGACCCTGTTGCCAATATATTTTATAGCGGAAAAAAAATGGACCCTACCCAAGCATTTCCTTGGGCCTCGCTCCATAGCATGCAATCATCCCCTCCACTACGACCCCCCCAAAAAAATATTTGCCACACTGACTGCAGATTAGGGGAAGACTGTGAGAGTCAGTACAGCCTTTCCTCCTTCTGACCGCACCATGACATTGAGAGGTCCTCTTCCGCCATAATCATCCCCAGAGTCCACTCATTCACTAAGCCATAGCTCTCCTTTACTTACTCCCTGTAGTTCAGGTATAGATCAAATAAACAACACATGGAAACATGCAACTGAAAAAGACATAAGAACCCTGTATTTGCAGGTATACATAAATAATGTATGGAAACATAGAATTGCAGATATAGATCAACAGAACACACAAACCCAGCATTGCAGGTATAGATCAACTGGAAATCACATGTAAACTCAGCACTGAGGGTATAGATCAAATAAACACATGGAAACAGCACTGCAGGTATTGACCATTTGAATAAGACATACAAACCCTGTGTTTGCAGGTATACATAAATAATGTATGGAAACATATCACTAGCAGATATGGACCAACAGAATAACACACAAACCCAGCTTTGCGTGTATAGATCAAGTGGAATTCACATTAAAAAAAACAGCATTAAAAGGTATAGATAAAACCCCCTAAATTACAGGCATAGATCACAGATTGTAAACCCCAAAGCCTGGCGTCCACACTGCCCACATAGAACCTGACCAGCACCCAGATAACACACATAGGACTTGCCATCTTTGTCCCCAAACAGCCCAGCATGAGTCAACCTTGTCCCCAAACAGCCGGTCCTGTGCCATCTTTGTCCCTTAAACCCCCTGCATGTGCCATCTTGGCCCCCAAGGCTCAAACCCCCTGCTTGTGCCATCTTTGCCTTTCCACAAATCAATTATACATCTATGATACACACTTTTACAGTCACTCACTAATTCATACTTTCATTCACATAATTCATTCACACAGTCATTTATTCTCTCACTCATTCACACAAATAATTTACACATATTGATTAATGCATTCTCACAAATTCATTAATTTTCTCCCTTATTCAGACAATTTATCCACACATTAATTCATACTCACCCGTTCACACAATTCATCCACAAACAAATTCATTCATTCTCTCACTCTTTATTAATTTCAATATTCTTACTATCCTCTTTCTCACTATCTACCCCCTCCCCCCCCTTTCTAACTATCTATCCCCTCCCTCCCTATCTACCCCCCCCTTTCTCACTCATTCACACAAATCATTTACACATTCATAAATCAGTGTTGGTCAGCAATATGTAAAAGTCATATGCGTCATGGAAAATATGGCCGATGTAGTCACCCTAATGACCCCACACCCTTGTATATTGCCCTCAACTAGCCTGACATTGTATATTTATCCCACCACCCAGCAGTATTGATTTATGTTATGCCCCATGTGACGGGACCGACCTGTACCCCGACTGGGTACGCCCGCCAAATGTTGCTTCCTCCTGGCGGGACACCAACAAGTAACCCCTTCAGCACCAGGCATAACCAGCGTTGTAGATAGAAGGAGGGACGTTGCTGCACCGAAGCCGCATTGGCACTGTGGCTATCCGAAGCTTAGCTACACAGCATGGCTACAGCCCACCCCAAACACCAGGCAAGACTCATGTTGAGGTGAAAACAGGACTCATTTATTAAAGCCAAATACAGAGTTATATATACACAAGTAAGAAAAGGGGCAAGACAAATATCACATGATCCAATTACCATGGCAGGAAGGAAGTAATTAGATCAAATCCTGCAACACAATATCCGGGGGAAGGACAGGATGACACGAGACATAAATAATGACATTAACTGGGGACGTAGATGTGGAATCACGATAGACATATAATTGGCTTGAGACAGACAATGGCCAGGACACAGGGATAACAGGAGCTCACAGGATTAACAGCTACCTGTTATGTAATTGATAATTAGGTATGCAGCAGTGACACCTAGTCATACCTACAGGGGGTCTTAAGACAAGGGCTAACACACAATAACAGGGGAAACACTTCACACCTATACAATCAACAATGCTAAGACAATCAGCCTTCTTCCTACCACAGGATGTCCAGCAGACGTTACAGTTCTGAGACTCTGAGTGCTAAAACATGGGGTACATCAGCAGAAACTGAACCCCTGTATCCACACACAGAAGTCTCTACAAGGCCTGGGCCCATAGTCGACAGGGAGGAGGCTGGCTCTCAGGCCTCTCCAGGGGCCCCAGTGATGGAGGGTTCTGTCACACCCCAAGCCAGCACCCCTTTGTGAATTAATGCCTCCACACCCTTGTACATTGCCCCTCCTTTAGTATCATGTCAGCTCTGGCACCCAGATTGCATGCACAGGACCTGCCCAACACCCAGATTGAAAGCACAGGATTTGTCAACTTTGCACCTAAACAGCCTGCCTGTGGCATTCTAGCCTCAAACAGCCTCCCTGTGGCATCCTAGCCTCAAACAGCTTTCCTGTGCCATGCCGCCCCCTTACACATCCATGCTTTCACACACATACTCATTTATTTACATATTAACAAACATTCATTCAGTCATTCATATACTCATTTACAGATACGCATTCATTCTCAGACACTCATTCCCTCATTCACAGATATTCATTCCTTCAATCACGCATACTCGTTCATGTTGTCCGAAGCGATTTTGGCCGCTGTGCAAAAAGATGAAAAAAAAAGAGATGAGTGAGATATCCTGTGGCTCTGCACAAGCCTGACCAGGATGACACCAGACCTCTAGCTGTGTTTGAGAAAGTCAAACCAAACTCATATGTTATGTTTAAACAGGCCCGGACTGGCCATCGGGCACACCGGGCATTTGCGCGGTGGGCCGGGCCGCGGCAGGGCCGGATTGACTTAGGGGCTGATGGAGCTGCAGCTCCAGGCTCCTACCTTAAAATAGGCCCAGTCAGGACCGGACTGACTGGGCCTATGCGGCCGCATTAACGCAGGGCATAAGTAGCACCTGCGACCGGGTCCGCCACTCTAAGGGGCCGGGAAGCCCCCACCAGGGCCAGCCTTAGGGGTCTGCGGCCGCACAGGGTTTAAATTAAAACATCGGGGTTTTTTTTTTAACTTTATTTAACATCCTCCATGTTAAATGAAGTTAACAAAAACGTTATTTGTTTATGTTAACTTCATTTAACATGGAGGATGTTAAATAAAGTTAAAAAAAAACCCCGATGGTGGGGGCTTCCTGGCCTCTTAGAGTGGCGGACCCGGTCGCAGTTGCGGCGGGCTTAAGGGGCCCTGGGTTAATGCGGCCGTAGAGGCCGCATAGGCCCAGTCCTGACTCGGCCTATTTTAAGGTAGGGGCCTGGAGCTGCAGCTCCATCAGCCCCTAAATCAATCCGGCCCTGCCGCGGGCCTGGTCGCAGTTGCTGCTTGCTCCGGCAACAAGGTAAGTAGGGTGAGGATGAGGGAGGGGGGTGCAGTGAGAAGGGGAAGAGGGGGGTTAGGTAGTGAGAAATGGGGAGAGGGGATACATATCGAGAAGTGGGGAAGGGGGTACATAGTAAAAAGGGGGAACATAGAAGGGGCAGATAAGATGGGGAGATGGGGTAGTGTGAATGCGTATGAGAATGAATGAATAAATGTGTGGATGAATTGTGTGAATGCGTATGACAATTAATGAATGAATTCATGTGTGGATGAATTGCTTGAATGATTTGTGAGACTGCATTAATGAATGTGTTAATGATTTGTGTGAATGAGTGAGTAAATGCAAAGATGGTACATGAAGGGTGGGCTTTAACAATAAATAAATAAATAAAAATGGGCTGCTCTGGCTTAAATGCCCGGGCCTATTTTTTGTCCCAGTCCGGGCCTGTGTTTGAATGTATACTCAGAAGAACCAACACGCTATGTTAAAAGGAGTACTGAAAGCCAAATAACAATCCTCTACTTTCGTAGGAGATATTCTTACCTGGGAAATTCTGGGCTACCGGGAGCCTACCATTGCGGGACGCAGCCAGGACTGCCTACTGACGAGGGTAGACTGTCCCGCTGACGTCAGGGAGCATTCCCACTGATGACAGGAGGCATTCCGACTGACATCGCGGAAAACACCTTCATGTGTATGGGGAAATGGCAGATGATTGGGGTGCTTCCAGGTCAAACTCAGAGTTCCCAGGTATGGAGATAACCCAGACAATGTGCTCGAGCTGACCCTTGCACACCAAACAATATACCTATCTAGTTTAGAGTAAAGCCATGGGACACAAGCTTCCAAACTACCAAACTACAGTACCATGTTTTTACCATTCTCAAAAATCATCCTGCCTTATTAGATATTTTATAATACATAGAATTTGTGTTGTTTCCTCCAATTACCTGTTAAATTATATTGATAATTTAAATGTTAAATTTTACAGAGAGATTAATATAAAAAGTTATGGTACATAGTAGAGTTAACACATCAATGCACATTATCTTTATGTTTTATATGGAGCAATGATAGATAAAAAAATATATATTTCAATCCAAAATCCTAATTTAATGCCAGTTTTACACAGTTAAATCATCATGAATCATGTTTGCTTTGCAGAAATAACTGAAGTCTTGATGTTCACATACAACGTTTTTGTTCTTTTTTATTACAGTATGTTGCCTGCTAAAATCCCATGAGACGCTAACAAAAAAATGAAATAAATGTTTATTTTTCATTCATGTAAAAACTGTATTTTTATAAACATTAACCAACTTTCATTGTAAATAACATGCAGTTGAAGCAGCACGGAATAAAACTAGATACTGTTTCTCAACATAGCATATAGGATTCCTGTGTCGGTATGGTGAACAAGCATTTTGTTCCTTTTCTGAATATTGGCTCACATTTTCTTGGTAGTAAGTAGCCTAGTAGTAGTTCCATTGAAAGGAATGTTTGGACAAGTAAAGAGTGTCCAATTTAGACAAGAACAGGACAAATCAGACTTAAGAATTTTGGAGAGTAATGCGTTGGTAATTCCCAGTTAGTCCGAGTACATTTTAAAAATAACTGGCTTACGCCAAAATTTATTTTTCAATTGCACTTGTTCATTTTACAAAGAACCTGCACTTGTTCATTTTACAAAGAAGCTTGAGGTTTAGTACTTGCAGGCTGCTTTCTCTTTGTAACTGAAACTTTTGCTAGTAGACAGAAATTAGCTAGCTACTGCAGAGATGGACTGGGTTTTGTCCTGCATCGATACTGGTGGATACTAAAAAGATAGGTTCTTCTGATTTGGTGGGATAATACAGGAGAAGATCACTACCGAATTGTGGAATTGCATGTATGTATGTGTTTGTGTAAGTGTGTAAGAGGGAGTATGTGCATAAGTGTGTAAGTCTGTACTGTGAGAGTGCGTGTATGTGAGTTACCAGCGTTTGTGTGCAACTACGGATGTTTTTGTGTGTGAGCATGGATGTGTATGTGAGTTAAACAGAGAAGCGGAAGAAAATTAAAAAGAAAAAAGATGAAAAGAGGCAAGAGCAGTCAGTGAAGATATTGTGAGAGTGTGAGTGAGAGTGTGAGAAAGCATGAAAATTAATTTATTAATCATGTTATAACATAATGGAGGCAGGAATGGTTTTGGTGGGCATGGTTTTGGTGGGCATGGTTTTCGTGTGTGGGGACAGCATTTCATCATTGGACACAGGCAGCAGAATGTCTGTGAGCAGCTCTGGTTTTATATACAAGTAAACTAATACTGTAAACAAAACTATAAACAAATGAATTTAAATTAAAAAATCTAATGTTTTCATATTTTATTCATCAAATAGTGTCTTGTATATATGAATATGGCTTCAAAGGAAAGCTATATTTGTTACAAAAAAAAAACAAAAACAAATGAAGCCATGCATATGGAAATACTCAGGAAATGTTGCTGAACACATATTGGGGTGTTTGACCGTGACATATAAATGATCTATAAATTCATACCTGAAGTACAATTTGTGTGATTTAAAAAAAAAAAAACACAAACTTTAGCAAAGACTAAATAGCCCTCACCCACTGCACGTGTGTGTGTTTGGTCATCTCTTTCCTGGCATTTTATTTACTGTAGAAATACATTGAACTATTTAATTTTTACTTATGCATAGATAAAACACCCTCCTGAATTTGTAGTCACTTCAGAGGACAAAACCTTATAGCCCCAGAAATCGTATTGTGTTTTTTTGGTGTACTGACGTACTCCCAATCCCATTACATTACATCGATATGCGTTAGAAAATCAGGAAAAGATGGGCATGGATGGTGGGCTGATTCAGTGGCGCAATGGGCCACTTGACTAGACTTGCTCCCCAGACCTTAGGCTGCCAGCCCTCCCCTGGCTTCCTCCATGGTTTGATATTTTATACTAATAATTAGTAACACATCAGTGACAGGGAAAGAACTCCAACTGAAATCAATGGGTGAGCTTTCAGTGCATGCACATGGGGGTTCTCATTAGAGCCCCACTGGAGCATTCACAGGCACAACGCCGAAGTTAAACACGTCTCCTGCATAGCAAATAGCTGGGGAAAAGGGATACAGCACAATCCCCCGGGCATTTGAAGTTATCATACAAAGAGAAAGATGTTATATAGCCGAGTTATGATATATGTTGTCCACTAGGTGGAAGCAGTACTTGACAAAGAAAGAGCTGAACCACTAGCAGTGTGTCTTGGCCAATGGTGTGCTTCGGATTCTGATGAGTCATCATTGCCTTGCAACAGTATCAAATTGTTACACATGGAAAGGACCTGAAAGGGCTGTCTGTATTACTTTGTATCCGCCAGGGTCCAGAACTGACACTGAATGTGCAGAGAAGAGTAATCTCGCACTCATCTGAAGGTAAGAACACCTGGACCGAAGCTGTTTAGGGGGAGTTTAATTGAACACACAGGAGAAAAAGCTACAGGAAGAGTTATGTAAAGGAGATCTTATTAGCCTTCACGTGCAAATATCAGAAAGAAATATATTTCGCTGGCACGGTACGGTGTCGCAGGCTAGCGTCCTTCACATTACGTTCCCTCTTAAAACTACATTTTCACAGGTAAAGTTTAATGATTTTATAGGATTCATTATTTTACATTGAAGTCCAGACTGCTTTATCTTTCACACACATGGCTGGATATAGTCAGCAAAGCGAACATTAACATAAATCAAGATATTGGGGTACAATTACCACCCCCCTTAATCTGGCTGCAGAGACAATAGGGTCCCCACCTCCACTATCTATTACTGCCTGAAATCAGTTCCAGGGTATGGATGGTTTGGTCGGGGTTAATGTCTGTAGTTGTAGAAACAGGGAGGGGGAGGGGACATCAAACTGAAGCAATGGCTTGTCACTCCCTGTTGCATCCTGTAGATGTAACCCCCTAAACACGTGATACGACAATATACTTCTAGGGGTAGCTGAAAACATGGGGAGACACAGAGAAGAGTTATGAAATACAATAAACAATTACAAAATATCATCTGTGTTGGCAAAGTACAGCACTAATCCCAAATCAATATCAGCTCCACAGTCCTCAGAGTCTCTAATAAAAGGGGAAAATCAGGAGAAACTGACCCCCTGTACCGACACAGAGAAGTCTTTACAAGGCCAGGGCCTACGGTCGGTGGGAGGGCTGGCTCTCAGGCCTCTTCAGGGGCCCCAGTGGTGGAGGGTTCCATCCCAGAAACCAATGCATATTGCTTGCACTTTAGATGTTAGAGGGTGGTGGATAAAGGGAACAACTTCCCGGCAGAAGTGGTAATGGCTAATACAGCGAGGGAATTTAAACTTGCGTAGGATAGGCATATGGGACTGCTGAATATAAGACGAGACCAAGTACGGTTTATTTGAGTCTTTATATCAGGAAATCAAGGTGTCTAGATGAGCCTAAATTATTATCTGTCATCAAATTATGTTCTAATATGTTTCAGAAATTGGTTAGTTTGAAGCGGAAAATAACTTACCAGCGGGGATCAAATCCACTCCCGTATCCCATTTGAAGCGTTTCATTATAATGACAACTTTTTGGGTCAATCGCTTTGATAAATCCATGCTAATGCTTTTTAGTACAAAGAGGGGGTAGAAGAACCCAGATAAGTCTTAGGAAAATGACAACAGCTGCGATAAAGAGGTTCATGTAGAGGTCTCATAGGTTCATGTTTTCAGCCAGGTGAAGTGCTTTGTTCTTTTAGACCCACCTGTGCTGATGGGAGGAGCGCTATAAATCAGTTTCTGTTGACGATGTTATAGCATTTTACAACAAAAACTATAATCTCTATTGACTAATGCACAATTTTGAGGATGAAATTTTAACTCCCAGATTTCATAAAGCGTTATGATAGGTCAACCTGGGAAAAGGTATAGTATAGTCAGTGAGATAACTTACCAGGAATCTGATTTAACTATACATTATACAGGGCTAGTAGGTGTTTGCAGGGCACACATCAATATAATTATTCACAAGTATATAATTCAATTCAGTTATATAAGTCTTTTTAAAACAAAGATATGTACAAACATTAAAGAAACAGTCTAGTCCCATACTGCACAGCCTCACCAACAACCAATGTGCTTCAAAATGCATTGTTTAAACTGTAAAAATAATAATATTTATTATTATTATTATTAAGTAACTTGCCTATGAGATGCTACAAGCTGAAGAACCCCGTCCCCATTTTCATGGAAGCAGTCAATCGCTGGCAGGAAAGCACCCCCGTTAAAATCAATTCAGCATTTCCTACATATGCACTCATGGAGGGTCTCGTTAGCCCCCCTGGAATTATTGCTGGGCCGCTGCGGTAAAGAGAATCACATATATATATATATAATGGGACACAGCTATCATATGCATTAAAGTGCATATTATGGCTCAAGTGTCACTTTAGAACTATTATTAGTTATTGATGGATCACATTTAATCTTTTTGCATGTACAGTTGCTCCTGTTGAGATGATATGCAGAGGCTGACCTTTATGTTTGTTTTTCCTTCCAGGCATTCCAACAGCAAAGATGGGATCCACGCTATCTGTAGATGAGTCGGTTAGAGTGGTAATTGTAGGTGGTGGATTTGCAGGTATAGCTGCAGCCAGTGAGCTGAAGTCCAATGGAATCCCATTTGTGCTCGTTGACATGAAAGATGCCTTTCACCATAACGTAGCTGCCCTTCGTGCTTCAGTAGAAAGTGGTACGTCTTGCTGTTCTGGTTTTCTGCTATTTTTGTTGCTTGTTCATTGACTGAACAGGTTATAGGCATACTTTTATTGCTACCTACCTGCTTTGAAAGCCCAAACAAAGAGAGCAAGTTTACTCAGATGGGGAAAGTGTGTCCCCTGGGGTCAACATATGTCAGCTGCATACATAAAAGGCTATGTGGGGCTGCATGTGCCACTGTCCTTTGTACAATGAGAGTAGGTGCCTCCCGGATTTGGCATGGAGAAGGTAGGTACCCCTCTCACTGGTTTCCGATGAAAGTAGGACATTTCTTCAATGGCCACCTTATTCCTGCCCTTTGGCCAGGGTGTTAACACACTGCAGTTCATTGATTGCTGTGTGTGAATCTTTATTACCCATTGGTTAGTTTGTCAAATTTTTAAGTATTTTGTTTATATTAGACCCATTGATCTGCTCCACATAAAAGCTTGCGTTTTGCCTAGTAAATCATGAGGTTTTAAGGGACATGAACCATAATGAACTTAAATATGTATATATATATATATAAATATACAGATGAGAGGCGTATCTACTGAAAATAGCTCCTATGGCAAGCATTGAAATTGCGCCCCTGTCCAAATATCTAAAGCCGATTATATATACCGTATTTTCAGCGTATAAGATGACTGGGTGTATAAGACGACCCCCAATTTTTCCAGTTAAAATATAGAGTTTGAGCTGTACTCGCCGTATAAGACTACCCCTCTACCCAGTATACAACAACCAGCCAGTCACGGCAAGCGATGTACCTTACCGGTGATTGGCTGGTTGTTGTATACAAAGCTTGCTTGGCTTGGGTGGGTCAGCTCTCCCTAACATATGCCTGCCCACACACACATATATAGACATACACTGCCCTCACACACCCCTTCCTTTACACACATATACACGTACACACCAGCTTACAAACACACATATACACATGCACTGCCCTTACACACACCTCTCCATACACATACACTGCCCATACACAGACATATACATACATACACTGCCCTTACACACACACACACACACACACACACACACATATATATATATATGTATATATATATATATGTATATATATATATATATATATATATGTATGTATATATATATATATATATATATATATATAATATTAGACCCTGCTGCCGATAGCAGGTATAGATCAACACACAAAACCAGATCAATTGAAATTCACTTGTGATTTCAGCACTAAAGGTATATATCAAATAAACAGAGTCAGACATACAAATCCTGTATTTGCAGGTATACAATAAATATATGAAACGTAGCATCGCAGGTATAGATCAAATAAATACATGGAAACAGCATTGCAGGTATTAATCAACTAAATAAGACATATTAACCCTGTATTTGCAGGTATACATAAATAATGTATGGAAACATAGCATAGCAGATATGGATCTACAGAATAACACAAAAACCCAGCTTTGCAGCTATAGCTCAATTGGAATTCACATAAAAACATGGCACTAAAAGGTATATTTAAAACCCCCTAAATTACAGGCATAGATCACAGGTTGCACACCCCAAAGCCAGTCCTGGCGTCCACACTGCCCACATAGAACATGACCAGCACCCAGATAACACACATAAGATTTGCCATCTTTGTCCCCAAATAGGCCACCACAAGTCAACTTTGTCCCCAAACAGTCCGGCCTGTGCCATCTTTGTCCCATATACACCCTGCCTGTGCCATCTTGCTCCCCAAGGCTCACACCTCCTGCTAGTGCCATCTTTGCCCTTACATCTTTGATACACACACACTTTTACAGTCACTCACTAATTCACACTTTAATTCAGACAACTCATCCACACATTAACTCATGCTCTCCCTCATTCAGCCAATTCATCCACACATTAACTCATGTTCTCGCTCATTCAGACGACTCATGCTCTCCTTCATTCAGAAATTCATCTACACAGTAACTCATGCTCTCCCTTATCAGACAATTCATCCACATATTAACTCATGCTCTCCCTCATTCAGACAACTCATGCTCTCCCTCATTCAGACAATTCATTCACATATTAACTCATGCTCTCCCTTATACAGACAACTCATCCACACATTAACTCATGCTCTCCCTCATTCAGCCAGTTCATCCACACATTAACTCATGCTCTCCTTCATTCAGACAATTCCTCCACATATTAACTCATGCTCTCCCTCATACAGACAACTCATCCACATATTAACTCATGCTCTCCCTCATTCAGACAACTCATGCTCTCCCTCATTCAGACAATACATTCACATATTAACTCATGCTCTCCCTCATTCACACAT
Source organism: Spea bombifrons (assembly GCF_027358695.1). Taxonomy (NCBI): domain Eukaryota; kingdom Metazoa; phylum Chordata; class Amphibia; order Anura; family Pelobatidae; genus Spea; species Spea bombifrons. Next base: position 17,394,391 of record NC_071097.1, on the reverse strand, counting down.
TAATTCACACTCTTTACTGATATCTACCTCTCTCCTTCCCTTATCACTTTCTACCCCCTCTCCTTCCCTTATCACTTATCACTTTCTAGCCCCTTATCACTTTCTAACCCCTCTCCCCCTTTGTAGTTCTCTCACCTTGACGTCCAGCGACGGGAGCACGAGGCTTCTGTCTTCCTGCACTGCTGCGGTGCCCGCTGCTTCACTGCTGAGCGCCGTAATATGGCGTCATATTTTGGCGCTCAGCAGTGAAGCAGCGGGCACCAGCGAGCGGCTTTTAAACGCTGTTGGGACGCTTTTTAAATGCTCCAGGACGGAGGTAGAGGCATCAAAAAAAAAAAAAAAAAGACGGCGTTTGAAAGCCGCTCACTGGCGCCCCCTTTCAAATTGCGCCTATGGCACGAGCGCATCTTCATTAATTCTCCCATGGAGTCTTCGGCTTACCAACCTCGCCACAGCTCAGCAGACTCAAGGTCAGTGCAGATAGCTCAGCGGTTCACCAGGTAAAGAGAAAAGCCTCTCAAAAAGCCTCCATTTATAGTTGAGTTTCCCGCCAATAGCGCAGCGCTAGACCTAAAAAAATGCGGCAAAGAGCTAGTGCAGGCTCAAATCAAAAACAGCTCACATAAACTTTTTTTTAAAAAAAAAAATTTATATAACTACTTGACATTTTGATGACCTATCTAGCCTATACTATCTATTGATAACTTGATCTATATTTGCCCCCACAACCTCATGACACCCTGCCCAATGGGTGCAGGCTTTATCATTCAGGTTGCTGTGCTCCATAACC